>NC_092338.1:138042500-138140000 GCF_046630445.1 Rutidosis leptorrhynchoides
TTAAAACTTAATTATTTAATTTTGACTGCAAAATACGATTCTGCCCTTAGGTGATATTTAGTTATAAATTTAAAACTTAATTATTTAATTTAAGATCTCATTGATCTATTGGTCCATATCACTTCCTACCTTTATGTATTCTAAACATGTTTGTACAATAACATATATATATATATATATATATATATATATATATATATATATATATATATATATATATATAGGGAGAGGATATAGTGAGAACTTTTTTAGTGTGAGAACTCTAGGAACTCCAAAAACACTCCAAATAGACTAAAATTCGAGTAAAAAAAGTGGTGGGCGAGAAAAAAAAGGAAATTCGAATAAAAATCAAAAATACAGATGAACAAAAATTCATAGTCGAGCAAAATTTTTTTTTGTTCGAATTTCAAAAATGTAGAACACATTTTTGTTCGAAATTTCATAATTTTTGTTCGCCCGCCACTTTTTTGTTCGCCCGCCTTTTTTTTGTTCGAATTTCAAAAATGTAGAACATATATATATATATATATATATATATATATATATATATATATATATATATATATATATATATATATATATATATATATATATATATATATATATATATATATAATATAACTAAAAAAAAGATCGGCCTGCGCGATGCGGCGGGGTTTTTCGGGTTTTGTATTCATATTTAACGTGACGTTATGTATTTACGGAATAAAAAACTACGTGGTGCGAGTGTGTTATGCATGTAAGATAGCTCGAAATACTTGTCGTTCTTTAAAATACGTCCGTTTCATGTATACCAAGTTGCGTTGTATTCGTAGAATTATTTCTGGTTGTACGGTGATGGTGGAAGAATTTAACCCGCGTCGAGATAGAAGATACGGACCGACAAAAATTTTGGGGGTGGTAGTTTATGTTTGCAAAATAGTTTAATAAATTAACGGGGTTGACTGCTGAAGAAATTGAGAAGTGATGTAAGTTGAGGGGGAAATTGTATTTTTGGTGGGTTGGGTGTCGTTTTTAGGTAGTTAAGCGACCAAAACTTGAGTGTGTTTTAGTATTATAGGGAAATAATATTAATATTATTACTCCGTATGTGCAAATATTATGTTTTATTTTTGAAGATTTAGTCTTTGAGATTCATCTAAAAGTTATACTCCGTACTTGAGAACAACTCTTTAAACGGTTGGCATCAAATGTACCAAAAATTACTCGTCCCTTTTTACTATAAAAAAACACATAAACACACAACTAACAACATTATCCATTTTTATTAACCATATTCCCTTCATCATAAACATACATGGCATCATCCTCTTCTAAAAACAACACTAGGTTGCCAACATGCATAATAATCTTATTCGTAAGGTTAAAATGATTAAATAACAAAATCTTTAAGGATCAAATATGTATCTTCTTCTTCTTCTTCTTCTTCTTCTTCTTCTTCTTCTTCTTCTTCTTCTTGTTGTCAATTATTAATATATTAATTATATATTACGATTACTATAAAATTGTAGACATTAAGTTACTACCACCCAAAACCAGTTTTGAACGGACTCTTAAACTCAAAAGAACTTTTTAATTCGTCAACACCACGAACTCTTAAGCTCAAAAGAATTTTTAAAATTTGTTAACATCACAGATTCTTAAAAAATTCTTATACTTTTCTTTTTTTAGTATTGTTATTTACATACCAATATGAACTGTAAATATTTTTTTTGCACGATTTTTTTACACAACCGTGCAACACACAAACTCAAAAAACCTAGTATGTATGTATGTATGTATGTATGTATGTATGTATGTATGTATGTATGTATATATATATATATATATATATATACATATATATATATAACAATTATTAATATATTAATTATATATTACGATTACTATAAAATTGTAGACATTAAGTTACTACCACCCAAAACCAGTTTTGAACGGACTCTTAAACTCAAAAGAACTTTTTAATTCGTCAACACCACGAACTCTTAAGCTCAAAAGAATTTTTAAAATTTGTCAACATCACAGATTCTTAAAAAATTCTTATACTTTTCTTTTTTTAGTATTGTTATTTACATACCAATATGAACTGTAAATATTTTTTTTGCACGATTTTTTTACACAACCGTGCAACACACAAACTCAAAAAACCTAGTATATATATATATATATATATATATATATATATATATATATATATATATATATATATATATATATATATATATATATATGGGAGGAGCACATGACACTTAGAGCTCTCGGTGTCCGACATCCATTCTCGCCGTCAGTCACTAATCGACGTCGGGATTGACCGTCGGTCGACACCGGCTCACCGTCGCCTCCTCCGTCGGTCTTCAACGTCGAGCCTTCGACGGTGGAATAAGTGACCGTTGTGGTCTCTTTTTTGGATTTTTTTTTTCTTTTTTTCCTTTAATTTTTGCTAGTTTATTGAGGGCTTTTTTGTGATTTTTTTGCTGGTTTTGTTTGTGGTTTTTTAAAGAAAGGGGGAGAAGAACGAAGAAGGAGAAGAGGTGAAAGAAAGTAGGTGTGAGTTTATTATATTTTTATTATTATATATTTTCTTTGTGTTTCAACTGTATTCCGTATTTATTTTGTAATATTTATTAATGAAAAGTTTTTAAATATATTTATTAATGAAAAGTTTTTTATTTTTCACAACTAATAAAAATAATAAATAATAATAAAAAGATATTAAAAATAATATATAAAATATGAAAATGTCACCGAGATGGACATTGAAATGAACACTGTGGACAACTCCACTCATGCCACTGTCAGTCAATTTCAGTTTCTATTTTCGGCACTGAAAAATGGACATCGAAATAAACTACGAATACCCTATGCTCTTAATATATGGTTGCATATATCGCCAATCAAAGTGTACCATGAAATGTAAAAATTTAGTCTTCACATTAGTGACCCCACAAATAAAAAAAAATTGTGAGACCAACGCACAATCTTAAAATCCAAAGAAAACTACTCGTAAATACACTACATGCATGCCTATATTTATAGTCCAATAAGATACGGAATATAAATTTACATGTACGTTAACTTATATTTATCATCGAACTATTGATTGAGTGATAAAAAGCCTCAGTTGGTTGTCAGCCCGTATCCATGAAAAAAGAGGTGCATGTTCAAATTCTGAGGGGGGAGTTTTCTCCAAGATTGTGCCTATAGTATCCTTCACTTTGTGGCGGGCCAAGCATTTAACCTAAAGCATTCCGAGTACGTTTTGCGCGATGGATGCGAGGAGTTTCTTCCTAACGGGTGCGTGGGTAGCAAATGAGAGGATCCGTTGCCGAAATTGCCGTTCTAAAAAAACGTTAACTTATATTTAATGAGTCGAATATTTTGTGTATCTATATTTAATAAATTCTATCTTCGTTATTTGTTTGTACAATTTTTGGCGAATCATATCGAAGGCATAAGTATGTCAACGTCAGGTCATGAAGAAGATAAAATGTGGATGAATTTGGAGTGAATATCTCTTTGTTGGCAATTCCCCGAAGGTAGCAAGTGTGGTAACTGCTTTACGCCACCGAGAGAGTTGATAGTATGAGGATATGTGTGACGACCCGGAAATTTTCGACCAAATTTAAACTTAATCTTTATATGTTTTTGACACGATAAGCAAAGTCTGTAATATTGATTCTCAAACTTTTTGAACTAATGTTATATATTCAGGTAACCTTTGACTATTGACCGACGATTCACGAACATCTATTTGTATATATATATATATATATATATATATATATATACAATAAGTTGGAATATTAATTATTCATAAATAACTTGCAATATATATTTAAAAACTGATTTATGTATATTAAATAAAGATATATACATATATATAATTTCAAGTTATTTAGTAAACGATAGTAACATTAGTTTATTGATTCGATTGATATTTAGATAAGTTAACTAAAACGTTTAAGATGAACAAGTAAAACACTAATTTACTACTGTATTTTCGAATTGCTACAGTACTCGAAAAGCTACGGTGTTTTTGAAAATCACTATTTGCTACAGTAAAAATCATTTTACTGCAGTGTTTTCGAAAATCACTATTTACTACAGTAAAAACGACTTTGCTACAGTAAATACTATTTGCTACATTAAACACTATTGCTACAGTAACACTATTTGCTACAGTAAACACTATTTGCTACAGTGAAAATATGTCGATAAACAAGAAAACAAAACATATTGGGTGCGTACCAGCTGGCCATGCGATCGCATGGCAAATGGGCATGATACCCATGCGATAGCATGGGGTTGATTTTCAGGACAAGTCTATAAAGCTCGTTGATTTCTGGTTGCAGGCACACGCACTCTTATCTCATTCTCTCTGTATTATTATTATTATTTATATTATTATTATTATAATTATTATTATTATTATTATTATTATTATTATTATTATTATTATTAAGATTAATAATATTAATCTTATTATTATTAGTATTAGTAATATCAGATATCGTTACCGTTATTATTAGTATTATACATAAAATACTACGACGAGGTCATGAGCGTATTATTTTCGAAACGGGTTTTTCGATCGGGATAGAGCTAAGGAAACTATGGGTTATAGCTATGGAGGTTATGGGTATTGTTCGGGGGTATTGCTAGTGAGGTCAAACTAGTGTTTATCATCTCCGTTGCGTCTATGTCATAACCCGACCTTAGCCATAAGGACGAATACAATAACATATGATTTCATCGCGAGGTATTGACCTCTATATGTGACGTTTTTCAAAAACTGCATTCGTTTTTACAATACAAACCATAACTTTTATTACAAATACAAGGTTTAAACAAGATAATAATGATTATCGTTTAGCGATAATCTTAGACTTACAAACTTTACATGTGATAATAACAATACGACTTCCAACATATTTTACATTACAAATCCTCCGATATGCAGTTTTATTTTTGACACAAATATGCATACTCAAGATCTTGCTTAAATTCAACATGTTGCAGCGGAAGCTTTTAGTTATCACCTGAGAATAAACATGCTTAAAACGTCAACATAAAGTTGGTGAGATATAGGTTTAATGCCGACAGTGTTATGAATATAGACCACAAGATTTCATATATAAACTTTTTAATAAAAATATTCTAAGTTGTTGAGCACTTGATAACCATACTTAACATTTAATCAACGTCGCATATTCCCTTTATTATGAAATCTTACTACACCGTACCAAGTGTAGTCACCGAAACGAAGTACTGTGCAACCGTTGAATACTGGTCGTCCAGTCCGGTTGGGGTTGTTAGGCCCGATAGATCTATCAACAGGATTCGCGTCTACAATACCTCATGTAAATAGTAGTTACCAAGTTACAGGGAAGTATGCCAGTGGTACAACTCAACGTAGAATATATATTTTTAATCACTTGTGTCCATAACGTAAATCATAAAATGCATGTATTCTCATCCCGAAATATTTAGAGTTTAAAAGTGGGACTATATACTCACTTTTGTCTTGAAGGTATTTAACTCGACTTGGTCTCCGATAGATATCACGAACCTAACCATATATATAATATATCAATATATTTTCTTTTTAAATAATCGTTACATATATATATATATATATATATATATATATATATATATATATATATATATATATATATATATATATATATATATATATATATATATATATATATATATACTTTTAATACTTTTAATATTTTCTTAGTCCGTAGTTAGCAGTCCGATGTTAGTGGTCCACAATTAGTTGCTTAAATAAAATAAATAAAGACCCCATCGTATTCGTATTGATCAGAATTAATCTCGACCCATGGTACCATGTTGTCAAGTGACGTGTTGCGTACATAAAGTACCGTGTTGTCAAATGACGTGTTGCGTACAATCATGAGGTCTTATGATTAATCTTCTCGTGTTGTTTACGGGTGGTCCTGAAATATATAAAATCAAATCATAAGTAAATATATATTAAATATTATGTTAATTAGCCAAGATATGATTAATCCGATTTTGTCATAATATGATATATTACAGGTCTTGAAGTGTTTTTAAAAATCAAATTAGAAGGATCTATTTAGTTTGCGAACAAGTTTGAAATCACTCAAACTATGTTCTTGTTGTTAAAATTTTATAACACAAAATAAGATAGCTATATAAATATGAATCGAATAAGGTTATGAATAAGGTTACTACCTCAAGTTACTTGGACAAAGCTACTGGAAAAGGTAAGAAAAATCTTGGAATCAAAAGAGTGGTGGAGTGGGATTGAAAGATTGGAAGTAATCTCCTTGAAATCGGATGACTATATTGATACGTTCTTGAGTAGGTAAATGAAGAGAGATTAGGGAGTGAATTAACTTGAAAGAAAATTGGAAATGAAATTTGTATGTGTGTGTGTGCAAAATAGCATGATTATGGGATGGATATATAGGAGATTTAGTTTGTTTTCTTGCACAAAAGTCACACATGAGGTTAAATGGCTGGTTCTCACATGTAACATCATGTCTAGTGGCTGATCATTGAAGTTTATTGTTGGTATATACCAATAGTAAATACGTATGGAAGCTGGGTATGATATGGTTACATATACCCTAGATATACTTGTAGAAATTTTGAGGAATCGAAACGAGAATTCAAATATGGACGGGTTTATAACTGTAAAAGAGGCTCAAAAATGGGCTATTATTTTTGGGTCAAACCGGGCCAAAATAAAATTTTAAGACATTTTTAATAAAGCAATGTTAGCCCAAAAAAAAATTCCACTAGGGGCTCGACCCCAGCCAGGGGCTCTGCCCCTTGGACCCCGCCAGGGGTTGCCACCCCTTGGACCCCGCTTATCGGGGGCGCTGCCCCCGAACCCCCGTCATAATCAAGATAAGTTCAAACAAGTGTGCACTCCACACTTCCCTAAACTTGTTCGATATTTATCAAGATTATTTTGGTTACAAATTAATCCCATTACACTTAAATCATATTGGTGACATAGATCACCAACACATTATATATTGTAAGTATATATGTCAAAGAATGTTACATATAGTTATCGTCTTGAAAACTTAAGTTAGTGGTCTCAAAGTATACTTATAACTCATTGTTGTTAGTTCACAATGAAATGTTAAACCATCCTTAAATCATGTTAAATATGTATAGATATGTACATATACATAATCGTATAATTATCGTGTGTTATATAGTTCGTGATATCATCGGTCAAATTGGACGGTCAAACGTTGTGTGAAACTCTTTTCAAAAAGATAAGTCTCAACAGTTTGGATTGCTTATCATGTTGGTAAGGTTTATTTTATGTAAATATTAATCTCATAAGTATAAAACGATCGGAAAAATCCGGGTCGTTACAGTCTACGTACTTTCCTGCAATATTGAATCTCAATATTGATAAGTGAGCATTCATATCTCAACTTTTATATATTGATACTGTATCCCTGACTAGTGCTCGAGTATATATGTTTATGCATGCTTGTATGCTTTAATTTTGTCGTTAGATAGTTTATGATGAATCACGAATTTGATACATATGCTACTGATATAAAGTATATGATATGCATGTTTTTGGAAAGCTGGCGAAAAATTATTAACTTTTCATTTAGAAATCGCGTGATTTCGATGAACGAATTAAAAGATATGGTCAACTGAATTATGTTTGACGTTAATTGAAATTGTGTTTGAAATTGTAAATTAATATTTAAACAACTTGTCTATGAGATTGATAAATTGGATTTTTAGGTATTACTAATCGAGTAAATGAATTTCTATATAAGGCATGTCTCGTTTTGGTAAACAATTGTCAAAATTGACTGTCTTATCAGGTTTTAAAGCTTTACAAACACCATAATCTGATTTTACAAGTATTGGAAAACTATGTGAAATAATAAAATATTTTCGATTGCCATGATAATTCAAATATAATATAGCTTCTGAAATAAATAATATTTTGAGTTTGATAAACTATAAATTCGTTCAATTATCAAGACTTGTACTATGATAATAAACATGTATAGATTTAAAAATCATATTGGGTCAGGTTGACTTTTGAGATGACTTTTGTTAACTTTTGCATGTCAGTCTCGAGCATTAGGATTGTGATACACTATGACATGAGCTAGCTTGTTAGACATGTATTGACCAACATATGTTCTCTAGGTTGAGATCTACGGTTATTTTGCATTCCGAGTTTCGGTCACATTTCGGTGAATGACCTTATGTGCTGCTAAGGTGAGTTTATAGATCCCTTTTTAAATGCTTTAAATTTTTTTGGGCTGAGAATACATGCAATTTATTTTAAACGCAATGGATACGAGTACATACTAAATTCTACACTGAGTTAAACCGAAAATCCCTTAGCTTTGGTAACTAGTAGCTGCCAGTACATAGGATATGGACTGGTAGACGCGAATAATTGTATATGGATCCATAGGGCTTGACATCCCCGTCCGAGCTAGAGCGCTAGCCTTTTAACAAATGTATGTTATTTGAGTTTATGACACGTTGGTTTGCGTGTATAAAAATGAATAGGGTAATTATCAGTATAATGTTAAGTTTAGTTACCAGGGTGCTCTGTTACGTAGAATCTTTTGATAAACATTTCGGATGAAACAACTGAAATTTTGTGATCCACCTTTATATACAGATTATGCGCAATATTAAAACTATGAACTCACCAACCTTTGTGTTGACACTTTTAAGCATGTTTATTCTCAGGTTCCTAGAAGTCTTTTGCTGTTTGCTTATACGTTATACAAGCTATGTGCATGGAGTCATACATGCTTTATTCGAGAAAACTTTGTATTCACAAAATCATCACCGTGTATCTTATTTGACTGTATTGTCAACGGATGTATTGTTAGAAACTATTATATACGATGATTGTCTATACGTAGAAATCATCAGACGTCAAAAAACTTGGATTTATATATTCATTTATAGTGTACCTTTTCAAAAGAATGCAATGTTTACAAAACGTATCATATAGAGGTCAAAACCTCACTATGAAATCAATGAATGATGTATTCGTCCAAATGGATTTGGACGGGTCATCACAATATGACATCCGGTTGATTAAATTCTATGAGAACATGTCTCATTTAGTTTTCCTATATATAGGAGAGTTTTCTCTTCCTTTGAGGTTAATAGTTCCCATGCAATTTTGGAGAGATTAGTTAAATTTCTCCTTTTGACTTCTTACAAAGTGAAAGTCATGTTGTCTACTTTCCTTCTTTGTTGGGCTGCCGGTTCTAGTAATGGTAGGTTACTATTTCTTGACTTCACTTCAATCGAGATTTGGTGCGTGATATTCATTACCACCGCTCCGTCATGGTGTGGCTTCGTATCCTTTCTTCGTATTACTTCGTAGGGGATGGGGTACACTATCAAGCCCCGCAGTTTAAATTGACGAAGCGTTGTTCAAGACTTCGTGAACTTAAACTCTAATTGTGTTAGGTGGTTTTTTTTGCCTTTACAAGAGTTTTACTCTTATTTAAATTACCATTTTATCCTTTCAACTTATCCTTCTTCTTTATTGACTTGCAGGGGCACGATCATATTTTTCAACTTTTTACAGTAACCGAGGGAGCTCTGCACTGATTTGACAGCGGTTCGGCTAGTAATAAAGATTTTTCTTTACTCTTTGTTACCTTTCTTCTTTCTTGTTTTTTCATTCCTATTTTTCCTCCATTGTTAATTTCTCGAGGTATCATCCTGCCCCCTTCTCTTTTTATTTTTTATAATGGCAAAATCTGGTATTGATTCTTTTAATAGTGTTCTTACTCTCACATCTTTGACCAAGCTGTTATCGTTCTTGGGTTTATCTAGCGATGACATGATTCTTCCAGGAAACAATACTATATTGAAATTTTTGGATGATTATGTCGGTGTTTACACTCAAATCTTTCGAGGGGTAATGTGAGGGTTCCGATTTCTTCTTTTTATTTTAGTGTCCTTGATTATTTCAAAGTGCATGTCTCTATCCTTCACCCTCTTTCAACTAGAAAGATCATGGCTTTCGAGGTCATGTGTAGGGCATACGGTGGTCAAACCTCCTTTGACCTTTTTTGTCGCTTTTTTCAAACCAATGATGCTGGTGACTGGGTTACTATTGCCAAAAGGAAAAGAAAGAAAGGGGATCAATATATTCCCCCTGTATGTTACTTACCAGTCATATCTGACGTTCGTAACTGAAAAAGTTCATCTGTCTTTATGAAAAAGTCATTTTTTCTACCCTCAACTTACCCTAGCGTTACAGATCCATCTCGAGCCTTTGTGCCTAATGTGTATAGGGATCTAATACCCGAAGGTTTCGTCGATGACCCCCTTTATCTTCGTATTTGCGAAGACCCAATTGTTGCTTCTACTTTTTCCGATGCTATTTTGTTTAGTCTTGGTATGGCGGCCAAGTGGGAAAAAGGCACAGCATATCCTAGATCCTGTTATTTTTTGTGGGGATAAGGGTATGTTTAAATGTTTTTTTTCCTTATGTCATAATTATAGCTTCCGTTTGATGTTAACTTTCTTCCTTTGCAGAGATGTCTTTGAAGGATACACTTAAGCTCCAAGGCATGAGAATGATGATGTTTGTTATCCAACATTATTTGCTGCAAAGACCCGTGGTTCTCCCCCTTGCTCTGGTTATGTTTAAAGTGGCCAGAAGCTTGAACATGGTGAGGTGAGTTCAGCAAAGCCTCCTTTGAAGAGAAAGGCTAAACATGATTATGTGAAGGTTCCTATTAATTGAAAATGCACGAGGATGTGCCGACTCCTGTCAGCGCTGGTTATCGGTTAACTAGGTGTAGTTTATGCTATAGGTGCCAAAGTAAGTGGTCTTTCGTCTAATGTTTCTTCTACAAAAAGTTTGAAAGCAGTTGAAGGAGGTATTAGCGGTGTGAAGCCGTTGGGAAAGACGGTTGATGATGATTTCTTTAGTAATTTCACTTTTTTTATCATAATATTTCTTTCCCCTTTTTCTTTGTTCTCATTTGTCTTGCTTGTGTGCATAAGCATCTTTGTTTCTAGATTTTCCTTCTTCTGCAAACTGTTTCGGCATGGTTTATTCCCTTATTCCTGATACCTGGTCTTCTCAGCTTGGTGATGATATTAAGAGGCTTGTTGATGCTCATTCTGTTTATAGCTATCATTCTCTATCGATGTCTCATGTTGTTGCATCTCTGTTAAAGAAGCATTCTGCTGAGAATTTAAATCTTTCTTGTGAGTTGGATAAGATGAAAAAGGCAAATGTTCAGATGACTGGTCGTGTAAAGCATTTGGAGGATCAAGTGTTGATGGCTCCTTCATATGAAGAGGATCTTAGTGCTGCTAGGGGAGATTGCTAGCCTTCAGACTCAGCTAGCTCGTCGGGTGAATGAATTAACTGCGTCAGAGAACAATAATGCTACCCTTCGGAACGAGATTGTTCCGCATGTCTGTTCTCAGCTTGTCAAGAGTACCGATTTGAGAGAACTTCTTTCGTAGGTGAATTTAGCAGCTCGATTAGATGAACGTTGCAAGCTTCTTAGAGTTTTAGCTGGTGAGGGGAAGGTTCAGCTTGCAGATTTCTGTGAATACACTGAGCATGCAGAGGAGTTGATTAATGCTGATTGTGATGAACTTGATGCTGCTGAGTTTGCTTCTCTTCGTCGTGTCGCTTCTAGTGTGTCTCTCAAACCTTCAGATTTGTTAGGTTTAACGGCTGATGCTCCCCATGTTGTTTAGTCTGGTGAAAACACGGTTACTCAGCCCGATGTAGCTATGGTCGCTTCTGACCATCAATCTTGATCTTGGTCTATTGTGGTTCTTGGTGGTAATTCCTTTTATAATTTCTAATTATCGATGCTGGTGGGCTTTGTTGCCCTTTTAAGACAATGTCTTGTACTGTTAATTCTGGCTATATAGCCCGCAAACATTTTGTACCTTTGTATTTGGTTTTTATGCCATTTTGATGAATGTGTGTTATGTTTTTACCTTGGTATGTGTACCTACTTGTAGTGACCCGAACTTTTCCATGATTATATATTATATGAGATTAATATTTACATGAATAAATGTTTCCAACATGTTAAGTAATCAAACTTGTTAAGACTTGATTAACTGAAACGAATTTTGTGTTAACGTTTGACCACCCAGTTTGTCCGATGATTCACGAACGTTATAACATGTATATGACATGATATTATATATATGAACATATATATATGTTTAACATGATGAAATGATAATTAAGTATCTCATTATGTATATTAACAATGAACCTTATACATAGAACAAGACTACTAACTTAAGAATTCAAAACGATATCTATACGTAACGATTATCATTGTAATAACGTCTTAATATTTATATATCATATTAAGATATATTAGTACATCATGTTATCATTATAATGTAATAATTTAACATCTCATTAGATATAATAATAATGGGATTAATTACATTTAACGAAATCGTTAACTTAAAGGTTTCAAAACAACACTTACATGTAACGACTAACGATGACTTAACGACTTAGTTAAAATGCATATACATATAGTGTATCAAGATGTATTAGTATACTTTTTAAAGACTTCATGACACATATCAAAATACTTCTACTTAACAAAAATTCTTATAATTACATTCTTATTCATTTTCATCAACAATTCTACTCGTATGCACCCGTATTCGTACTCGTACAATACACAGCTCCTAGATGTACATACTATTGGTATATACACTTCAATGATCAGCTCTTAGCAGCCTTTAGTGAGTCATCAAACATGTGGGAACCATCATTTGGCAACTATCATGAAATATCTCACAAAATTACAAACTAATGGAGCCTATATGATACACCAACATTCACGTGAACTTAAACACTCTCAAACACTTTCATTTTTCAATTTTCTTGAATAAAACTCATCTCTCTCAAGTTCTCTATTAGTGTTCTAAGTGTTCTTCATCATCTTCATCAAAATCTAGCTCAATCTAGCTCTTAAATCCATACATAAACCAACTTACAAAACAATAACTCAAGAACACATCAAGAACACTTCCAAGTTTGCTAACTTACTTCCAATCTTGCAAATCCATTTCAAATGATCATCCAACCTCACTAAATATTTGTTATTTACAGTAGGTTATCATCCTAATTCAAGGTAATACTCATATTCAAACTTTGATTCAATTTCTATAACTATAACTATCTTAATTCGAGTAGTAATCTTACTTGTAATTGTTTTCGTGTCATGATTCTACTTCAAGAACTTTCAAGCCATCCAAGATCCTTTGAAGCTAGATCATTTCTTGTCACTTCGATTCATACTATAATGATGTTCATAACATCATTCGATTCATATATATATATATATATATATATATATATATATATATATATATATATATATATATATATATATATATATATATATATATATATATATATTTCGAAGATTTAAACTTGTAATCACTAGAACATAGTTTAGTTAATTCTAAACTTGTTCGCAAACAAAGTTAATCCTTCTAACTTAACTTTTAAAATCAACTAAACACATGTTCTATATCTATATGATATGCTAACTTAATGATTTAAAATTTGAAAACACGAAGAACACCGTAAAACCGGACATACGCCGTCGTAGTTAAACCGGGGGCTGTTTTGGGTTGAATAATTAAAAACTATGATAACCTTTGAATTAAAAGTTGTTCTTCTGGAAAAATTATATTTCTTATGAACATGAAACTATATCCAAAAATCATGGTTAAACTCAAAGTGAAAGTATGTTTTTCAAAATGGTCATCAAGATGTCGTTCTTTCGACGAAAATGACTACCTCTTTCAAAAATGATTTGTAACCTGTATTTCTGACTATAAACTTATACTTTTTCTGTTTAGTTTCATAAATTTCAGTTCATTATGAAACCATAGCAGCTTGATTCACTCAAAACGTATTTAAAACGAAGAAGTTATAGGTAAAACAAAATTGGATATTTTTGCTTGTTTTAGCTACGTGAAACTTTGTAACAAATCTATACTAACCATAACTTAACTAACTTATATTGTATTATACATGTATTGTAACATATATTATGTAATATTGATAGACCATAAACACGTATACAATGTTTTGACATATCATATCGACGTCATCTATATATATTATTTGGAACAACCATAGACACTCTATATGCGGTAATGCTCGAGTTAGCTATACAGGGTTGAGGTTGATTCCAAAATAATATATATACTTTGAGTTGTGATCGAGTCTGAGACTTTTATACACTGAGTCGTGGATTGATTGGAGATAATATATTGATTTATTTCTGTACTACTAACTGTGGACAACTAATTGTGGACTACTAACGTTGGACTGTTAACTTAACAAACTTAAATCGTTAAAACGTAATTGATAATGCTAAAAACGAACATATATTTCATAGCATTATTCCCCAAGAAAGACAAGCTTTTAGTTGCAATTGTTCTATTTACAAGTGATATTCGTTTAAATATTAAATGGTG
This sequence comes from Rutidosis leptorrhynchoides, assembly GCF_046630445.1. Lineage (NCBI taxonomy): Eukaryota > Viridiplantae > Streptophyta > Magnoliopsida > Asterales > Asteraceae > Rutidosis > Rutidosis leptorrhynchoides. Next base: position 138,057,036 of record NC_092338.1, read on the forward strand.
AAGACAAAAGACAGATTCGACGAATTGAAGACGCAAATGACCAAAAAGCTCAAAAGTACAAAATACAATCAAAGAGGTTCCAATTATTGATAAGAAACGTCTCGAAATTACAAGAGTACAAGATTCAAAACGCAAAGTACAAGATATTAAATTGTACGCAAGGACGTTCGAAAATCCGGAACCGGGACCAGAGTCAACTCTCAACGCTCGACGCAACGGACTAAAAATTACAAGTCAACTATGCACATAAATGTAATATAATATTTAAATAATTCTTATAATTATTTATATATTATATAAATAATAAAAATCCGTCGGCAAGAAAGACTCCAAAGTTGGTGAGCTGGAATTTCAAACTCCGCGACTCGCGGAGTTTGAAGGCAGAAAAGGCCGCAAGTCACGGAGCCCCAAAAACTGAAACTCCCTATAAAAGCAAATGAATTCTGATCGCAAAAAAATAACATATATATCCATCTCTCTATCTATATACGTAATATTTATATTTATAATTTTAATTTTAATTTTAATTTTAATTTTAATCCTAATAATAAGGGTATGTTAGCGAATGTTGTAAGGGTGTAAGTCGAAATTCTGTCCGTGTAACGCTACGCTATTTTTAATCATTGTAAGTTATGTTCAACCTTTTTAATTTAATGTCTCGTAGCTAAGTTATTATTAAGCTTATTTAATCCGAAGTAATCATGATGTTGGGCTAATTACTAAAATTGGGTAATTGGGCTTTGTACCATAATTGGGGTTTGGACAAAAGAACGACACTTGTGGAAATTAGACTATGGGCTATTAATGGGCTTTATATTTGTTTAACTAAATGATAGTTTGTTAATGTTAATATAAAGATTTACAAATTGGGCGTCCCTATAAATTACCATATACACTCGATCGGACACGATGGGCGGGGTATTTATATGTACGAATAATTGTTCATTTAATCGGACACGGGAATGGATTAATAGCCACTAGAATAATTAAAACAGGGGTGAAATTATGTACAAGGACACTTGGTATAATTGATAACAAAATATTAAAACCTTGGATTACACTCAGTCGACATCCTGGTGTAATTATTAAACAAAGTATTAAAATCTTGTTACAGTTTAAGTCCCCAATTAGTTGGAATATTTAACTTCGGGTATAAGGATAATTTAACGAGGACACTCGCACTTTATATTTATGACTGATGGACTGTTATGGACAAAAACCAGACGGACATATTAAATAATCCAGGACAAAGGACAATTAACCCATGGGCATAAAACTAAAATCAACACGTCAAACATCATGGTTACGGAAGTTTAAATAAGCATAATTCTTTTATTTCATATTTAATTTCCTTTATTTTATATTTAATTGCACTTCTAATTATCGCATTTTTATTGTTATTGTATTTAATTGCACTTTTAATTATCGTACTTTTTAATTATCGCAAGTTTATTTTATCGCACTTTTATTATTCGTAATTTCATTATCGTTATTTACTTTACGCTTTAATTTAAGTCTTGTATTTATTTATTATTTTACATTTGGTTTTAACTGCGACTAAAGTTTTAAAATCGACAAACCGGTCATTAAACGGTAAAAATCCCCCTTTATAATAATAATATTACTTATATATATATTTGTATTTTTATAAAAGTAAACTAATATAGCGTTAAGCTTTGTTTAAAGATTTTCCCTGTGGAACGAACCGGACTTACTAAAAACTACACTACTGTACGATTAGGTACACTGCCTATAAGTGTTGTAGCAAGGTTTAAGTATATCCATTCTCTAAATAAATAAATATCTTGTGTAAAATTGTATCGTATTTAATAGTATTTTATACCCCTTAGCTTTAACTATCAGTAATAAAAAATGTTGTGAATATATTTCGATCATACTTTGATATATATGTATATATTTGTTATAGGTTCGTGAATTGACCCGTTGCCAAGTCTAATTCTCGACGAATTCAAAATCTGTGAAAGTGAGTTATAGTCGTACTTTTATTATCTAATATCTTTTTGAGTGAGAATACATGCAGTTTTATAAATGTTTTACAAAATAGGCACAAATAATTGAAACTACATTCTATGTTGAATTGCTATACCGGATATCGCCCTTGTTGAACTTGGTAGCCCATGAATTAGTGTTTATTATAATTGCCACTAATTGACGCGAATCCTAAAGGTAGATCTACGGGCTTTGACACGTCCATTCAGAGAATTTGAACTGCTTTAGTACTTCGATTTTTCTCTACAGACGAGTGGTTCTGTTTTGGGGATATTCTAGATGCATTTTGTTAATGTCGGTTACCAGGTGTTCAAACATATGAATGATTTTTATACAGTTGGCTATTTATGAGAAAGGAAATCTTGTGGCCTATTATTACGATTTGAAAAATATATAGGTTAAACCTATAACTCACCAACATTTTTGTTGACGTTTAAAGCATGTTTATTCTCAGGTGATTATTAAGAGTTTCCGCTGTTGCATGCTAATTTAAGGACAAGAATTGGAGTCAGCATGCTTTTAATATATTGTTTAAAAACTGCATTCGGAGATTTAAATCGATGTGTAATATTATTGTAAACCATTATGTAATGGTCGTGTGTAAAACGTTATCTTTTAGATTATCATTACTTGATAATCTACATTATAGTTTTAAACCTTTATCGATAAAATAAAAGTTATGGTTTGTTTTAAAAACAAATGCAGTCTTTGTTAAACGTCTCATATAGAGGTCAAAACCTCGCAACGAAATCAATTAATATGAAACGTTTATAATTGTTATGAACGGGACATTTCAGTTGGTATCAGAGCGTTGGTCTTAGAGAACCAGAAATTTGCATTGGTGTGTCTTATCAAGTTTGTTAGGATGCATTAGTGAGTCTGGACTTCGACCGTGTTTTTCTTTAAAAACGATTGCCTAACACGTTTGTTGGAAACTATATATTTTTACATGTAAATATTATGTGATATATTAATCTCTTAACGTGCTTGCTATTGTGTGATAGATGTCTACCTCTAGTACAAATCCCATCGACTCACCCAATAATAATGAAGAGTCGAATGTATTTTGGGAAGATTCACAAATTTCGGAAGAAGAAGAGGAACCGGAAGAAGAGGTTCCGGAGGAGGAAATATTAGGAACCATAGAAAAACAGATAAATAAAAGAAAATCCTCAACCAACAGACCAAAATTAAAAATGGTCAATGGTGTTTCCGCCGAGGAAGCAAAATATTGGGAAAATTACCAATTTTCTGATGAATCGGATTCCGACGAGGATTCTGATTATGTTATAGAAATTACCCCGGCTCAATTTAATAAGGCAAAATAAAATAATAAGGGAAAAGCTATCAAAATAGAAAAACCCGAGTCCAAAACAGATGAACTCTATGTTAACATGAAATATCCCGATGGGATATATCGTAAACACCCGTATTTCTTAAACTTTCACTCAAACCCGGGAACATCTAAGCCACCAGGTTTTTCTAGACCATTTGTGAAAAGGACGACTCGTATTAGAGTAGCACCATTTATCCCTAGAAAATTAGCAAAACGAACCGAGTCTGAAGAAGAAGAAACAAGTGAGTCGGAATAAAGAGTTGAAGTCAATTATTCTTACCATGCCATGTAATATATGTATTGCAGTGTGTTTGTACTTTTATGCTGTATGTAAAAATGGCTTGTAATGTTTGTATTCTATCATCCTTTACAAGATCTAATTTTTCGTCTCTTTTACAGTATAAAGTACAAAATGGACGTTAAGGATAAATGACCAAATATTTTAGACGACCTACCACCGGAAATGTTTGATGAAATTTTGTCTAGAGTAGGTCAGGATTCATCGGCTCAATTTTTTATGGCGAAATTAGTTTGCAAAGCATTTGAAAGGCATTCCAGGCATGCCTTGGTTTATAAAAGGCTTTCCTTCGATAGATGGGGTATATCGCATTGAGGAGACCTTAAGTTACGCCATGTTTTCTTTAAGGCATTGTGTGCGGGAAACCCTAATGCAATTTTCTGCTACGGGTTGGGAGCCTATTTTGACTCCACATATCCCAACATAGGACTTCGTTCTTTAGAAAGAGCTTCAAACATGCAACTTAAAGAAGCATGTTATGTTTACGGGTTAGTGATGTTTGCTTCTCACCAAATTGAGAAAAAGAACATCGAATTGCAACTCCTTAATAAAACATTCCCACAGGTGACAGATTCAATAGTTGGGGTGAGAAATAAGGTTTTTAACATGTTACGGGGCTATTGGATATTTCGTAACCCCCGTCCTTTTGACGACGTTACAACGTGCTGCCTTGCCAATGGTCACAATAGTTATTCCCCACTTGATCAAGGATGGGAAATAGTACTAGTAAAACCCGAATGCATGACATGTTTCTGGTCTTATGAATTACGTGTCTTTATCGCCTTCACTGAACAGTTTGAGTTTCACTAGAATTGTCCTAACAGCTGAATGGTATTATGGTCATTGTGTGCCTTATTTCATGCTGTATGTAAAATAACAGTATTGTATGATTGTATGATATTGTATTGAAAATTTAAGCGTGAAATGTTAATGAATTAAAGTTTTTTCATGATAGAATATTATGTTGATAGTAGTAGTAATTTTTGTACTAGCTATTAAGTATGAACTTTAACGGGTAGGGAATACCCTAATCACAATTATAAAATGCTAATATGAAGAAAAAGCTTTTATAATAAATTCATATTATGCTACAAAATACTACTCTTAATATTCTATATGATTAACTTAATTCTTTTGGCTATTTTTGAAGGAAATGGCACCTACTACTCGACAGAACTTGAATATGAGCGAAGAAGATTTCCGTGCATTCCTTGCTGCAAACATAGCCGCAGTACAGGCTGCAATGCAAAACAATAACAATAACTCAGGGTCTAGCAGTGGAGTTAACTCTACAGGAAACCGATTGAGTAATAAAGATAAAATAATTAGTGATGTTCCCTAATTCTTAGGTTACCAAGCAATAATAATTAGGAGAAAAATATTCATATCAATTGTGGAAATTATCACGTCCACATAATTCAATGGTGGCAATTATCACGTCCACATAATTTATTCGAGGAATGTTTTGCTTGTGCCTATCTCGTCAAACATTTATAAGAGTATTTCATGTATTCGCAGTTCAAAATGTATTTCAAAAGCATTTAATAAAGCAGTTGTAAAAGTAGCGCATGTATTCTCAGTCCCAAAAATGTAAAGAGTAAAAGGGAATCAAATGAACTCACCATACTGTATTTTATAGTAAAAATACATATAATGATAATGAACAAGTGTAGGGTTGGCCTCGGATTCACGAACCTATATCAATTGTATATTTATTAAAATATGTAATCGAAATCGAGTAAGTTTATATAAATTACTATTAATAATATACTTGTTATAGTATTTGTTACTTAGATTAATTTAATATATTTAATTTATATATATATATATATATATATATATATATATATATATATATATATATATATATATATATAGTATAATTAATATTTATCGTTCTTTGTAATATGTTAAAATATATATTAGGGTTTATATATGATAACAATATATATTTACGTATTATCTTATACATTTTATATATATAGTTTGGTAATTATCATTTTAATAATAACAGTATGGTGATATGTAAATTTTAATATTATTGTAATGTACTTTTATAAAAAAAATATCTGTTTGTAATAATACTAGTAATGATAAGAATGATAATAATAACGATAGTAATAATATTAGTAATACTAATAATAATAATAGCAACTATGAATATAACAATTTTACTACTTAATCATAATAGTGATAATAAATTTATTAATAACAATACTAATTATTATGTTAATAATAATAATGGTTATAAATGATAATCAATAATAACAATAATTAAGATAATTAAAATAAGATTTTAAATGATATTAATATTAGTAACCACATTAATATTAACAATAATCATGTTTGTAATTATAATTGTGATAATATAGTAAATGATAACTAATACCTATTTTTTTTAGTAGTAGTAATAATAATAATATCTATAATATTTGTATTAATAATAATCATTAACAATAATAATAACAACAACAATAATAATAATAATATTAATAAAAATAATAAAAATGATAATAATAAAAATAATCATAATAATGGCTACCTTCCAATGTTTTCCTAAAAAGAAATGCCCACAACCGGGCTCGAACCCACGACCCCTCGCACACCCGAACACTGACTAAACCATTGAACTCCTGTCCATTTTTCTGTTTTAATCTCTCTTGTAATTTATATAACCCGTATAATTATCTGTTACCTCTTCTTCTACCATACCAGTCGACAGAAACCAATTCAAGGTATAATCAAGTTTTAGATTTTGACTTACATTATAAATTGAAACAGAAACGTGTGGTGATGCTTGAATATCTTTTCAACAAACGAATTTAAAAAAAATAATAGACCAATCTGCTGTGTAATCAGACTCACGATGAACATAATTCAACTCAAAATCAAAATCGATAATATAGGAAGTTTGAGACTAAAGTTAAAACATGAAATAGGTAGGAAAACGTTCCTATAAACTTTCCCCACAATCAATTTAACTCAAAACATTAACACGAATCCGATTTTTGGATGAACACAATCGTTTGACTTTTGACACACAACTTTGACTCCGAAAATTCGAACTTGATAATAGAAATTGATAGGTGATATTTTGTAGAGAGATTACATAAAGGATTCCTAACATAACCCCATTAATACATTTTGAATTCTTACTCAAATTCGAAGTTTTGGAAAATATAGAAGAAACAGAGGTATACGACGGGTTACTGCTACCTCTTCGGTTTTAATTTATCAAATTGCATTAATTAAGATGGGTGATTGATATTGCTAGTGAAATGAATTGGGTTGACTGAATTATATCCTGTATTAATCGATTATATATAAAAACGTAGGTGTACACTTTCTTAATAAGATAAAAGGTAAAAAAATTATCAGATTCGATTGTGATCTGATTTGTACTACAGATAGAGATGGAAAACGTTTTTACGGATTCAAACAAAAATTAGATACTATTTTGATAGCTGTATGGAACTGAATTGATTTCCAAATCGTACTTATGATCTCATTTCCTTATTATTAATAATTAATAATTAATAATTATAATTATATCTAAATAAAATAAATAATAATAATATTAATAAGACACTAATACTAATACATTTAAAATAATTATAACAATAATAACATGATGATATTGATAATAACAAAAGATGATAATAATAATATTAATGATAAGTTCTTTTATTATAACAATTTTAATAATTTTAGGAATAATGATAATACTGAAAATAATGATAACTATAATAATGTTCTTAAAGATATCAATATTAATAATTTTTTTTATTGATATATAATATTAGTAGTAATAATAATACTATTAATAATTATCTTTATCTTATAATACTGATTTCCTAATATGTATCTTTATATATCTATTTGTATCTATATCTGTGTTTGTATATCTCTTTATTTTTATATAGTTATATTCATAGGTTATAATATTAATATATATAACTATAAATATAATACTTTCAATCATAATGATTCAAATTTATCATTATATAATAGTATTAATAATATTACTAATGATGGTGATAATAACTACTATATAATGTATACCATAATGTTGTTAATAACAATATTATTTATAATAGTAATACTATATCAATATATATATATATATATATATATATATATATATATATATATATATATATATATATATATATATATATATATATATATATATATATGTTCGTATCTTTAGTTAATTAATAACACTAATGTTAACATTAATGTTAGAAGTAGTATAATAAAATTATATTTATACTTGCGTTATATATATATATATATATATATATATATATATATATATATATATATATATATATATATATATATATATATATATATATATATACTTATATGTATACACATTTATTTAAAATAATGGTTCGTGAATCGCCGAAGATAGTTGAAGGGTAATTGCATATATGAAAAAGTTCAAAATTTTTTGAGACTCATTATTACAGACTTTGCTTATCATGTCAGAATAATATAAAGTTGAAGTTTAAATTTGATCGAAAATTTTCGTGTCGTCACATCAATATCACCACATACGAACGATGATTCACCGAGTTGTGTTTATTGTGTCCAAAAGTGTTTGAAGATGAAGAAGAGCAGATCGATGCGTTTGTAAAAGGGCTACCAGAGAGAATTCAAGAGGATGCGAGTGCGAGCGCGCCCACTTCAATGCAAAAGGCAAGCCGAATGGCTCATAAACTTATAAACCAGATTGAGGGAAGAATTAAAGAGCAGGCGGCCGAAGAAACCAAAATGAAGCAAGTCAAAAGAAAATGGGAAGAAAACAGTGACAAGGGTCACCAACACAACAACAGTAACTATCGCTTCAACAATCAACACGACAATCACAACTACAATCACACCATTTTTCGCACTAACAAACGTAACAACAAACATCCCAACAACAATAACAACCGCAGCAACAACAATCCCAACAACTATCTCAATAACAAAAATAGCAACCAAAATCAGAAGGTTCAATGCAAAAGATGTGACGGATACCACCTGGTGAAGTTCTGTGCTGTAGTGTGTACCAAGTGTAACAGAACCGGTCATGGTGCAACAAAATGTGACATCTATGGATCGAAGGTCTATAAAAATAATAAAACAAATAATCCTATTATTTGTTACGGATGCGGAAAGCAGGGCCATTTTAGCAAGGCATGCCCAAACCAAGGGAATAATAATGTGCAAGGCCGTGGAAGAGTCTTTAACATTAATACGGTAGAAGCGCAGGAAGACTCGGAGCTTGTTACGGGTACGTTTCTTATTGACGATAAACTTGCTTATATTTTATTTGATTCGGGTGCGGATGGAAGCTATATGAGTAGAGATTTTTGTGCCAAATTAAGTTGTCCATTAACGTCTTTGGATAATAAATTTTTACTCGAATTAGCAAACGGTAAATTAATTACAGCAGATAACATATGTCAGAACCGAGAAATTAAACTGGTTAGCGAAACGTTTTAGATTGATTTGATACCAGTAGAGTTAGGGAGTTACAATGTGATAATTGGCATGGATTGGTTGAAAGAGGTGAAGGCAGAGATCGTTTGTTACAAAAATTCGATTCGCATTATGCGCGAAAAGTGAAAACCCTTAATGGTGTACGGAGAAAAGAGCAACGCGAAGCTAAATCTTATTAGTAATTTGAAGGCGTAAAAGCTAATAAGAAAAGGTTGCTATGCTGTTCTAGCACACGTCGAGAAATTACAAACTGAAGAAAAGAACATTAATGATGTTCCCATCGCCTAAGAATTTCCCGATGTATTTTCGAAAGAATTACCGGGACTACCTCCACACCGATCTGTTGAATTTCAAATAGACCTTGTACCAGGAGCTGCACCAATAGCTCGTGCTCCATACAGACTCACACCCAGCAAAATGAAGGAACTCCAGAGCCAATTACAGGAACTTTTAGAGCGTGGTTTCATTCGACCAAGCACATCACCATGTGGAGCTCCTGTTTTGTTTGTCAAAAAGAAGGATGGTACATTCAGGTTGTGTATCGACTACAGAGAGTTGAACAAACTTACCATCAAGAACCGTTATCCACTACCGAGGATCAACGACTTATTCGATCAACTGCAAGTTTGTCAGTTTATTCGAAGATCGATTTACGTTCCGGTTATCATCAAATGCGAGTGAAGGAGGATGACATTCTGAAGACTGCTTTCAGAACGTGTTACGATCATTATGAGTTTATGGTTATGCCGTTTGGATTGACTAACACACCAGCTGTGTTCATGGACCTCATGAACCGAGTGTGTGGACCATATCTTGACAAGTTTGTCATTGTCTTCATCGATGACATACTTATTTACTCAAAGAATGATCAAGAGCACGAAGAACATTTGAGAAAAGTGCTAGAATTGTTAAGAAAAGAAAAACTGTACGCCAAGTTTTCAAAGTATGCATTTTGGTTGAAATAAGTCCAATTCCTCGGTCACAGAGTGAGCAAAGAAGGTATTCAGGTTGATCCGGAAAAGATTGAAACCGTTGAGAAATGGGAAACCCCGAAAACTCCGACGCAAATACGCCAATTTTTAGGATTGGCTGGTTACTACAGAAGATTCATCCAAGATTTTTTCAATATAGCAAAACCATTGACTACATTAACGCATAAAGGGAAGAAATTTGAATGGAAGGATGAGCAAGAGAAAGCGTTTCAATTGTTGAAGAAAAAGTTAACTACGGCACCTATATTGTCACTGCCTGAAGGGAGTGATGATTTTGTGATCTATTGTGACACATCAAAGCAAGGTCTCGGTTGTGTATTAATGCAACGAAAGAAAGTAATTGCTTATGCGTCTAGACAATTGAAGATCCATGAACAGAATTATACGACTCACGATTTGGAATTGGGTGCTGTTGTTTTTGCATTAAAGACTTGGAGGCACTACTTATTGAAATGTCCCGTTCTTATTGATTAAAAACGTTCCATATTAATTGATTTCGTTGCGAGGTTTTGACCTCTATATGAGACGTTTTTCAAAGACTGCATTCATTTTAAAACAAACCATAACCTTTATTTCATCAATAAAGGTTTAAAAAGCTTTACGTAGATTATCAAATAATGATAATCTAAAATATCCTGTTTACACACGACCATTACATAATGGTTTACAATACAAATATATTACAACAAAATAAGTTTCTTGAATGCAGTTTTTACACAATATCATACAAGCATGGACTCCAAATCTCGTCCTTATTTAAGTATGCAACAGCGGAAGCTCTTAATAATCACCTGAGAATAAACATGCTTAAAACGTCAACAAAAATGTTGGTGAGTTATAGGTTTAACCTATATATATTAAATCATAATAATAGACCACAAGATTTCATATTTCAATACACATCCCATACATAGAGATAAAAATCATTCATATGGTGAACACCTGGTAACCGACATTAACAAGTTGCATATATAAGAATATCCCCATCATTCCGGGACACCCTTCGGATATGATATAAATTTCGAAGTACTAAAGCATCCGGTACTTTGGATGGGGCTTGTTAGGCCCGATAGATCTATCTTTAGGATTCGCGTCAATTAGGGTGTCTGTTCCCTAATTCTTAGATTACCAGACTTAATAAAAAGGGGCATATTCGATTTCGATAATTCAACCATAGAATGTAGTTTCACGTACTTGTGTCTATTTTGTAAATCATTTATAAAACCTGCATGTATTCTCATCCCAAAAATATTAGATTTTAAAAGTGGGACTATAACTCACTTTCACAGATTTTTACTTCGTCGGGAAGTAAGACTTGGCCACTGGTTGATTCACGAACCTATAACTATATATACATATATATCAAAGTATGTTCAAAATATATTTACAACAATTTTAATATATTTTGATGTTTTAAGTTTATTAAGTCAGCTGTCCTCGTTAGTAACCTACAACTAGTTGTCCACAGTTAGATGTACAGAAATAAATCGATAATTATTATCTTGAATCAATCCACGACCCAGTGTATACATATCTCAGTATTGATCACAACTCGAACTATATATATTTTGGAATCAACCTCAACCCTGTATAGCTAACTCCAACATTCACATATAGAGTGTCTATGGTTGTTCCGAAATATATATAGATGTGTCGACATGATAGGTCGAAACATTGTATACGTGTCTATGGTATCTCAAGATTACATAATATACAATACAAGTTGATTAAGTTATGGTTGGAATAGATTTGTTACAAATTTTCACGTAGCTAAAATGAGAAAAATTATCCAATCTTGTTTTACCCATAACTTCTTCATTTTAAATCCGTTTTGAGTGAATCAAATTGATATGGTTTCATATTGAACTCTATTTTATGAATCTAAACAGAAAAAGTATAGGTTTATAGTCGGAAAAATAAGTTACAAGTCATTTTTGTAAAGGTAGTCATTTCAGTCGAAAGAACGACGTCTAGATGACCATTTTAGAAAACATACTTCCACTTTGAGTTTAACCATAATTTTTGGATATAGTTTCATGTTCATAATAAAAATCATTTTCTCAGAATAACAACTTTTAAATCAAAGTTTATCATTGTTTTTAATTAACTAACCCAAAACAGCCCGCGGTGTTACTACGACGGCGTAAATCCGGTTTTACGGTGTTTTTCGTGTCTCCAGGTTTTAAATCATTAAGTTAGCATATCATATAGATATAGAACATGTGTTTAGTTGATTTTAAAAGTCAAGTTAGAAGGATTAACTTTTGTTTGCGAACAAGTTTAGAATTAACTAAACTATGTTCTAGTGATTACAAGTTTAAACCTTCGAATAAAATAGCTTTATATGTATGAATTGAATGATGTTATGAACATCATTACTACCTTAAGTTCCTTGGATAAACCTACTGGAAAAGTGAAAAATGGATCTAGCTTCAATGGATCCTTGGATGGGTCGAAGTTCTTGAAGCAGAATCATGACACGAAAACAAGTTCAAGTAAGATCATCACTTGAAATAAGATTGTTATAGTTATAGAAATTGAACCAAAGTTTGAATATGATTATTACCTTGTATTAGAATGATAACCTACTGTAAGAAACAAAGATTTCTTGAGGTTGGATGATCACCTTACAAGATTGGAAGTGAGCTAGCAAACTTGAAAGTATTCTTGATTTTATATAACTAGAACTTGTAGAATATATGAAGAACACTTAGAACTTGAAGATAGAACTTGAGAGAGATCAATTAGATGAAGAAAATTGAAGAATGAAAGTGTTTGTAGGTGTTTTTGGTCGTTGGTGTATGGATTAGATATAAAGGATATGTAATTTTGTTTTCATGTAAATAAGTCATGAATGATTACTCATATTTTTGTAATTTTATGAGATATTTCATGCTAGTTGCCAAATGATGGTTCCCACATGTGTTAGGTGACTCACATGGGCTGCTAAGAGCTGATCATTGGAGTGTATATACCAATAGTACATACATCTAAAAGCTGTGTATTGTACGAGTACGAATACGGGTGCATACGAGTAGAATTGTTGATGAAACTGAACGAGGATGTAATTGTAAGCATTTTTGTTAAGTAGAAGTATTTTGATAAGTGTATTGAAGTCTTTCAAAAGTTTATAAATACATATTAAAACACTACATGTATATACATTTTAACTGAGTCGTTAAGTCATCGTTAGTCGTTACATGTAAGTGTTGTTTTGAAACCTTTAGGTTAACGATCTTGTTAAATGTTGTTAACCCAATGTTTATAATATCAAATGAGATTTTAAATTATTATATTATCATGATATTATCATGTATGAATATCTCTTAATATGATATATATACATTAAATGTCTTTACAACGATAATCGTTACATATATGTCTCGTTTAAAAATCATTAAGTTAGTAGTCTTGTTTTTACATATGTAGTTCATTGTTAATATACTTAATGATATGTTTACTTATCATAGTATCATGTTAACTATATATATATCCATATATATGTCATCATATAGTTTTTACAAGTTTTAACGTTCGTGAATCACCGGTCAACTTGGGTGGTCAATTGTCTATATGAAACATATTTCAATTAATCAAGTCTTAACAAGTTTGATTGCTTAACATGTTGGAAACATTTAATCATGTAAATATCAATCTCAATTAATATATATAAACATGGAAAAGTTCGGGTCACTACACTTATATGGGGTCAAAAGTATTATATATACCGACCACAAAATTCTCCAACATATATTTGATCAGAAACAACTAAACATGAGGCAGCGTAGATGGATTGAATTGTTGAATGATTACGACTTTGAGATTCGTTACTACCCGGGGAAGGAAAATGTAGTAGCCGACGCCTTGAGCAGAAAGGACAGAGAACATATGCGGGTAAAAGCTATGAATATAATTATTCATACTAACCTTACTGCTCAAATAAAGGAGGCGCAACAGGGAGTTTTAAAAGAAGGAAATCTAAAGAATGAAATACCCAAAGGATCGGAAAAACATCTTAATATTCTGGAAGACGGAACCCGGTATAAGGCTAAAAGAATTTGGGTACCAAATTTTGGAGATGTCAGAGAAATGGTACTTAAGGAAGCACATAAAATATTCAATACATCCCAGAGCGGGAAAGATGTACAAAGATCTCAAGAAACACTTTTGGTGGCCAGGTATAAAAGCTGATATTGCTACATATGTAGGAGAATGCTTAACTTATTCTAAAGTTAAAGATGAACATCAGAAACCATCAGGTCTACCTCAACAACCCGAAATCCCAGAATGGAAATGGGAAAATATTACCATGGATTTCATTACTAAATTTCCAAGGACTGCAAGTGGTTATGATACTATTTGGGTAATAGTCGATCATCTCACCAAATCAGCACACTTTCTACCAATGCGAGAAGATCATAAAATGGAAAAGTTAGCACGACTATACTTGAAGGAAGTCGTCTCCAGACACGGAATACCAATATCTATTATCTCTTATAGGGACGGTAGATTTGTTTCAAGGTTTTGGCAAACGTTACAACAAGTATTGGGAACTCGTCTAGATATGAGTACTGCTTATCATCCACAAACCGATGGGCAGAGTGAAAGAACGATACAGACTCTTGAAGACATGCTACGAGCATGTGTTATTGATTTTGGAAACAGTTGGGATCGACATCTACCGTTAGCAGAATTTTCCTACAACAACAGTTACCACTCGAGTATTGAGATGGAACCGTTTGAGGTACTTTATGGTAGAAAGTGCAGGTCTCCGATTTGTTGGAGTGAAGTGGGGGATAGACAAATTACGGGTCCATAAATTATCCAAGAAACTACCAAGAAAATCATTCAAATTCAACAACGGTTGAAAACCACCCAAAGTCGACAAAAGAGCTGCGCGGACAGTAAAAGAAAAGATATAGAATTTAAAATTGGTAACATGGTCATGCTTAAGGTATCACCTTGGAAAGGTGTTGTTCGATTTAGTAAATGGGGGAAACTGAATCCAAGGTACATTGGATCATTCAAAATTATAGATCGTGTAAGACCAGTAGCTTATCGACTTGAATTACCTCAACAACTCGCCAGCGTACATGATACTTTTCATGTATCGAATCTAAAGAAATGCTTAGCCAAAGAAGGACTCACTATTCCTTTAGACGAAATCCAAATCAATGAAAAACTTCAATTCATTGAAGAACCTGTCGAGATAATGGATCGTGAGGTTAAAGGACTTAAGCAAAATAAAATACCAATCGTTAAGGTTCGATGGAATGCTCGTAGAGGACCCGAGTTCACCTGGGAGTGTGAAGATCAGATGAAGAAGAAATAACCGCACTTATTTCCAGATGATGCGTCAACACCTCCAACTGCTTAAAATTTCGGGACGAAATTTATTTAACGGGTAGGTACTGTAGTGACCCGAACTTTTCCATGATTTTATATTATATGAGATTAATATTTACATGAATAAATGTTTCCAACATGTTAAGTAATCAAACTTGTTAAGACTTGATTAACTGAAACGGATTTTGTGTTAACGTTTGACCACCCAGTTTGTCCGATGATTCACGAACGTTATAACATGTATATGAAATGATATTATATATATGAACATATATATATATGTTTAACATGATGAAATTATAATTAAGTATCTCATTATGTATTTTAACAATGAACCTTATACATAGAACAAGACTACTAACTTAAGAAATTCAAAATGATATCTATACGTAACGATTATCGTTGTAATAACGTCTTAATATTTATATATCATATTAAGATATATTAGTACATCATGTTATCATTATAATGTAATAATTTAACATCTCATTAGATATAATAATAATGGGATTAATTACATTTAACAAAATCGTTAACTTAAAGGTTTCAAAACAACACTTACATGTAACGACTAACGATGACTTAACGACTTAGTTAAAATGAATATACATATAGTGTATCAAGATGTATTAGTACACTTTTTAAAGACTTCATGACACATATCAAAATACTTCTACTTAGCAAAAATGCTTACAATTACATTCTTATTCATTTTCATCAACAATTCTACTCTTATGCACCCGTATTCGTACTCGTACAATACACAGCTCCTAGATGTACATACTATTGGTATATACACTTCAATGATCAGATCTTAGCAGCCCTTAGTGAGTCATCAAACATGTGGGAACCATAATTTAGCAACTAGCATGAAATATCTCACAAAATTACAAACTAATGGAGCCTATATGATACACCAACATTCACGTGAACTTAAACACTCTCAAACACTTTCATTTTTCAATTTTCTTGAACAAAACTCATCTCTATCAAGTTCTCTCTTGGTGTTCTAAGTGTTCTTCATCATCTTCATCAAAATCTAGCTCAATCTAGCTCTTAAATCCATACACAAACCAATTTACAAAACAATAACTCAAGAACACATCAAGAACACTTCCAAGTTTGCTAACTTACTTCCAATCTTGCAAATCCATTTCAAGTGATCATCCAACCTCACTAAATCTTTGTTATTTACAGTAGGTTATCATCCTAATTCAAGGTAATACTCATATTCAAACTTTGATTCAATTTCTATAATTATAACTATCTTAATTCGAGTAGTAATCTTACTTGAAATTGTTTTTGTGTCATGATTCTACTTCAAGAACTTCCAAGACATCCAAGATCCTTTGAAGCTAGATCATTTCTTATCACTTCCAATAGGTTTACCTACTATACTTGAGGTAGTAATGATGTTCATAACATCATTCGATTCATATGTATATAACTATATTATTCGAAGATTTCAACTTGTAATCACTAGAACATAGTTTAGTTAATTCTAAACTTGTTCTCAAACAAAGTTAATCCTTCTAACTTAACTTTTAAAATCAACTAAACACATATTCTATATCTATGTGATATGCTAACTTAATGATTTAAAATTTGAAAACACGAAGAACACCGTAAAACCGGACATACGCCGTCGTAGTTAAACCGGAGGCTGTTTTGGGTTGAATAATTAAAAACTATGATAATCTTTGAATTAAAAGTTGTTCTTCTGGGAAAATGATATTTCTTATGAACATGAAACTATATCTAAAAATCATGGTTAAACTCAAAGTGGAAGTATGTTTTTCAAAATGGTCATCAAGATGTCGTTCTTTCGACGGAAATGACTACCTCTTTCAAAAACGACTTGTAACCTGCATTTCCGACTATAAACTTATACTTTTTCTATTTAGTTTCATAAATTTCAGTTCATTATGAAACCATAGCAACTTGATTCACTCAAAACGGATTTAAAACGAAGAAGTTATAGGTAAAACAAAATTGGATATTTTTGCTTGTTTTAGCTACGTGAAACTTTGTAACAAAATTTACTAACCATAACTTAACTAACATATATTGTATTATATATGTATTCTAACATATATTATGTAATCTTGATAGACCATAGACACGTATACAATGTTTTGACATATCATATCGACTTCATCTATATATATTATTTGGAACAACCATAGACACTCTATATGCGGTAATGCTCAAGTTAGCTATACAGGGTTGAGGTTGATTCCAAAATAATATATATACTTTGAGTTATGATCGAGTGAGACTTGTATACACTGGGTCGTGGATTGATTCGAGATAATATATCAATTTATTTCTGTACTACTAACTGTGGACAACTAATTATAGACTACTAACGTTGGACTGTTAACTTAACAAACTTAAATCGTTAAAACGTAATAAAAAATGTTGTGAATATATTTCGAACATACTTTGATATATATGTATATATTTTTTATAGGTTCGTGAATCGACCCGTGGCCAAGTCTAATTCTCAACGAATTAGAAATCTGTGAAAGTGAGTTATAGTCCCACTTTTATTATCTAATATCTTTTTGGGATGAGAATACATGCAGTTTTATAAATGTTTTACAAAATAGGCGCAAGTAATTGAAACTACATTCTATGTTGAATTGCTATACCGGATATCACCCTTGTTGAACTTGGTAGCTCATGAATTAGTGTTCATTATAATTGCCACTAATTGACTCGAATCCTAAAGGTAGATCTACGGGCTTTGACATGCCCCAGTCAGAGAATTTGAACTGCTTTAGTACTTCAATTTTTCTCTACATACGAGTGGTTCTGTTTTGGGGATATTCTAGATGCATTTTGTTAATGTCAGTTACCAGGTGTTCAAACATATAAATAATTTTTATACAGTAGGCTATTTATGAGAAAGGAAATCTTGTGGCCTATTATTACGATTTGAAAAATATATAGGATAAACCTATAACTCACCAACATTTTTGTTGACGTTTAAAGCATGTTTATTCTCAGATGATTATTAAGAGCTTCCGCTGTTGCATGCTAATTTAAGGACAAGAATTGGAGTCAGCATGCTTGTAATATATTGTTTAAAAACTGCATCAGTGATTTAAATCGATGTGTAATATTATTGTAAACCATTATGTAATGGTCGTGTGTAAAACGTTATCTTTTAGATTATCATTACTTGATAATTTATGTTATAGTTTTAAACCTTTATCGATAAAATAAAGGTTATGGTTTGTTTTAAAAACGAATGCAGTCTTTGTTAAACGTCTCATATAGAGGTCAAAACCTAGCAACGAAATCAATTAATATGAAACGTTTATAATTATTATGAACGGGACATTTCACTACTGAGGTGAGTTTTATTATTCCTTCATTTTTTTTATAGGTTTTTGTTTATTTGTGATGTATATATCTATGGTATTCTCTTTAGTAAGGAATCCTTGGTAAGTTTAGGGGTATGTTTTATTCCCGAATCATAGCTAGTGTTATGACACTGCTTTCTCTTTTTTTTTTGTACCAATAGTTCCCTCACTCCTTCTAGTAAGAGAATCCCGAGAAGTCAAACTTCACTAGCATATTTGCCCCCTCTCATCCCTCATGCTTATCCATTATAACCATACCTCTATCTCCAACGGACATTCATTAAAGCATTGGGGCACTTCACTCGCTTAAAGGCTCTGCGCTCCCGCATTATGATTGATCCTGTGCAATGTTGTAATCCTGATGTTCCTTTATCCCCCGCTCCGCAGCTGCTGGAGACTTAGTCATATTTTGAGCCTTTTACGGTACTGATTATTAGGGTGCTTATATAGGTTATTCCTTGCTTTAGGTTGCCTTCGAGACTTTTGCTCTAGCCACTTTTAGCTTTTGAATGTTAACCCTTTGTGTATTCTAAAGCGTTTACTTTTTTGTTTTAGTGTTACCTTGTCAGTACTGGTACACTTAACGATGTCTCTTCTACATATTATATTTAATGTAGTTTGACACATGTTTATCAAAATTTGTAGGAAGTGTATTGATTATGGTAGGAAGTTTATAGGCTTCAACTACATTCTACATTTACTTCAACCACAAACTTTATTGACATAGTTAGGATTTTAATGATAAACTCTCCTTAGGTTCATTGCATTCCAAGCACGTGGGATAGGTTTCCCTTCCGCTGTTTCGTGCATTTTTGATCCTTTACCAAGCACTTTCGAGATTACACAGGGGCCCTCCCAAATAGGTCCCAATTTTTCTTGATATTCGGCTTTACTTGTGCTGTTGAGTCGTAGGACATAATCTCCCACTTTGAAAGTCGAAGGTTTGACACGTTTATTGTAGTATTTTTCGGCCACTTTTTTGTATGAGGCTTCGCGTATCAGTGCGGCTTCCCTTCGTTCTTTCAGCAAGTCTAGGTTGACTCGAAGATTCTCTTCGTTATCCTTTGATTGGTAGTCTGATCAGTTAGCACTTGTATCTCTGCTAGGAGCATTGCTTCTGTTTCATAGGCTAAACTATACGACGATTCGTCGTTACTCCTCTTCAAAGTGGTTCGGTGAGACCATAGTACCAAAGGTAGCTCGTCTATCCATCCCTTTTTGCATTTCCCCAACCATTTCTCTAATCCTTTCATGATGTCTCGGTTAGTGACCTCTACTTGCCCATTTCCTTGGGGTGGTATACGGAGGTGAAGTTCTGCTGAATGCTTAATCTCTTGCAGAATTTTTGGGAATGCTCCTTCTGCGAATTGCTTCCCATTATCAGATACTATCTCATGAGGTATTTTAAACCAGCAGACGATGAATTCCCAAACGAAATTTTCTACGTGTTTCCCCGTTATTGTTGCCAGTGATTTTCCTTCGTTCCACTTGGTAAAATAGTCGACGACCACAAGCAGGATCTGATTTTTCCTGGTGTTTTAAGCAATGATCCTACTATATCGATTCCTCACTTCATGAATGGCCAAGCAGATGTCACGAAGACTAGTTCTTGCATAGATTTTTTTTGCACTTTCGCATGGATTTGGCAGGATTCGCACATTTACAGTATTGACACTGTATCTTGATGCATGGTTGGCTAGTAATATCATGTTCTCATGATCTTTGTTACAATTGACCGGGGGTCTGCGTGTAGGCCGCATATCCCTTCATGCATTTCCTGTATGATGATCAAAGCTTGGCTGAGCCCAACATCTCGAAGCCACGATGTCACCCTCTCATGCATTAGCTTGTACTTTGGTGCTTTTACTCGGATCATTCTAGCTTTGATTTTATCATCCGGCAGGATTCTGTATTCCAGGTATTCCCTTATCAGAGTCATCCATGTTTTTTCATCTTCTTGGATTAGATCATCTACCTCTTTTTCTGAAATTGATTTCTCTTCGAGTACTTCCACTAGCACCTTCTTTTCCAGATATTAGAATGTAAGCGAAGCGAGCTTGCTCAGTGCATCGGCCTTTTTATTTTGGCTCTGTCGTACGTGTTCGATGGCAAAGCTGTTAAAGCCCCCAATCAGTTCTTTCGCTTTGGCAAGGTATTGTTGGATGGATTGCTGTCTAGCTTTAAATGTACCCATGACTTAGTTTGCAACTAACTATGAATCGACAAAAGCTCGTAGGAGAATGTTCATCTCCTTTGACAATCTTAGGCCCTCGAGCAGCTCTTCGTATTCGGCTTCGTTGTTAGTGGTTTGAAACTCGAAGTGTAGAGCGTATGTGAACTCTTGTCCTTCGGGGTTGACTAACATTATCCCTGCTCCTGATCCATCGGAACTCGATGCTTTAATGTACAGTTTCCATTCTTCTTTCTCTACCGTTTGCACGATGACTTGGGTTGTAATTGCAATTTCTTCTGCATCGTTTATGGCTATTTCGGCCATGAAATCTGCTAATACCTGCCCTTTGATTGAGCACCTTTCTTGGAATTCAATATCGTGCTCTCCTAATTCGATTGCCCACTTGTCCATTCTTCCTAACT
This sequence comes from Rutidosis leptorrhynchoides, assembly GCF_046630445.1. Classification (NCBI taxonomy): domain Eukaryota; kingdom Viridiplantae; phylum Streptophyta; class Magnoliopsida; order Asterales; family Asteraceae; genus Rutidosis; species Rutidosis leptorrhynchoides. The sequence goes on from NC_092338.1 coordinate 138,078,477, forward strand.
TTTCGGGTTTTGCAAGTATCTGACAGATTGGTTTGTCGGTGAGTACCACTATGGGGTGAGCTTGGAAATACCTCTGCAGGTTTCTTGCTATATGTACTAATGCCAGCATAAGCTTCTCCAGTTCAGGATAATTTACTTCAGCATTTTGGAGAACTCGGCTGACGAAGTATATTGGTGTTTGTCTTCGTTCTCGTTCAGACACTAAGACTGCACTTATGCACTCCCTTGAGGCGGCTTAGTATACATATAGAGTTTCCCCTTTTAAGGGTGATGTCAACTTCCTCGCTCTAAACTATTTTCTCCTTATTGAGGCACCCCTTTAACGTTTTGAAGAAAGGAAACTGTGTGTCTACTCCAGGGGAAAGAAATTGACTTAACAAAGCGAGCTTTCCATTTAGGTTTTGCATTTCTTTGACGATGGTTAGGGGTTGCAACTGTTTTAGTTTATCGACCCTTTCCGGATTTGCTTGAATTGCCTTTTGGGTGATGTAGTATCCTAGGAACTTTCCCTCCTCAACACCAAAAGAACACTTTTTTGGGTTGAGTTTCATACAAATTGATCGAAGCGTATTAAAGGTCTCCTGTATGTCTTTCAATAAATCCGTCTCTTCCCGACTCTTAATGACCATGTCATTGACGTAAGCTTCAAGATTCCAACCAAATTGTTTATGAAACACTTTAGGTCCACTAGTCTCTAGTACGTTGCTCCGGCATTCTTTAGCCCGAATGGCATCTTTTGGTAGCAGTAGATTCCCTTGCTTGTAAAGAATGATGTTTTCTCTTCGTCTTCTTCGACCATTTGTATTTGATGATAGCCTTTGTATGTATCTAGGAAACATTTGAATTTATATCCGTTTATGAACTCTACTTTCTAATCAATCTCCGGCAGGGGGTAGCAATCCTTAGGGCACGCTTTGTTGATATTTTTGGAGTCCACACACATCCGCCATCCTCCGTCGGATTTCTTTACCATCACCGGGTTTGCTACCCAAGATGGGAATTTGGCCTCCCGGATTATTCCTGCTTTCAACAGTTCTTCCACTTCTTTGCATGCATCTTCATCTCTTTCGGTTGCTAAATTCCTTTTCTTTTGATGCACAGGCTTGGTGTTTGTGTTCGTTGAGACAATGTTCCATGAAAAATAGTAATCCCAGTATGCTGATGGATCTTGGGATCCCCTTCATATCGCTATATTCCCATGTGAATATGTCGAAATTCTCTTGTAGCAGTTTTCGAAGCTTTTGCTTCAGTTCTGGGGGCAGACTACTTCATATGCTAACTTGTTGTTCGGGGAACATGGGGTTAATGAATATTTTTTCCTCCTGTGTTTCCTCTACAGGTTCCTTCCCGAATCTTTCATTGGGTTCCTTTGTTAATTTTTAGATAGATAGGACTACTTTTTCTTGGTCATAGGTGGAGACAAGTGTCCCAATTCCTACGGAGGTATGGAATTTGACTAGATGGTGCACCGTTGACACTATCATTCTCATTTTCCTCATATCCCCCTTCCCCAGCAGGATATTGTGTGGGGAAGTAGATCGTACTACAACGAGATCTAGGGTTTCCGTTCTTGTGTAAGGCGGATCCCCATCGTAAAATCTAGTTCAATCTCTCCGAGCGGCCAACACCATTCTCCTAAGAATCCTATCAAGGGGGTCCGAGGAGGTGTCAAACGAGCCTTAATATTTATACTAAGCTGGACGAATCAGTGCTCATACATAACATCGCAGGCACTTCCCCCGTGTAGGTATACCCTATGAACTGTTCTATTGAAATTTTTTCCACTTATGGTGACAGGCAGTTCCGACGGGATGACCGTGTCTAGGGATGGGAAGGTTATGTCTTCATGTTCCCTCGCTCCATACCTTCTTTGTCTTTTTAGGTAAGGTGTATGGGAGTCTATTGCTAATATAGCCTTTTCTTTGCATTGTTTTTTCTGGGGAGACTCTAGTCCATGTTTGTCATTTATTCGCTCCCTCTTTTTATTGTTTCGGTCTGGCTTATTTGCAGATGGTTGGTAATGGGTGAAGGGAGTCTCCAAGTCTTCCCAAGGATTTGCTATGTTTTGCTTTTTATCATTTCAGTACAGTTCTTTCGATGATGTGTCCACTCAGTTGATTGGTAATTTGACATGTTCTAAGCTGGGCTATGGCCCGGATAAGCTTCGAGTGCTAACAGGATGTCTTGTAGGAGAAGCGTGGGCATTATTCCTACAAAGGTGGGGTTTTGGTACATGGATGATAGGATCTGGGGTTCTATATATTGATTTTGGGACGTCAATCAATTCCAGCTTGGAGGCTAAAATAAGGCGAAAGTTCTTAGTGCCCGGGATAAGTCAGCTGTAGGAATTTCTGAGGTTACCCGATGCTACAAATTATGTGTTATTCCTATATATTGCTAAGTTGGCATCTTCGTTTCTATTTCCTTGTTTCTTACTTCAATTTCGTATGTGAGAGCTCTCCTACTCTGAAGGATTCCCGTAGCTCTTAGCTCTTTCATGATTGTTCTGATGTGATCATAGTTGTTCAGGACGAATGTTCTATTTATGAGCGGTAGTGGTTCCTCAGATTTGTGAATCATGATTGTGGATAGGGTAGATGTGATCGATGTGGGTGGTAGTTGTGTAAACATCCTCACTGTTACAGATTCCACTTGTGGTTGATTTTAGGTTGGTGTTTCTCTGGGTGGCATGGACCCAGGTGATGTGTGACTGGAGTTGTTCATGGTGCCGACTTTGTACATTTTCAAACAGAGTATATATTTTTGTGTCATACCGGGTGTGCCAATTGTTTGTACAATTCTTGGCGGATCTTATCGAAGGGATAAGTATGCCAACGCCAGGTCATGAAGAAGATAAAATGTGGGTGAATTTCTCTTTGTTGGCGATTCCCCGAAGTTAGCAAGTGTGGTAACTGCTTTACGCCACCGATAAAGAGTTGATAGTATGAGGATATGACATCCGATTGATTAAATTCTATGAGAACATCTCTCATTTGGTTTTCCTATTTATAGAAGAGTTTTGCCTTCCTTTGAGGTTACTAGTTTCCATGCAATTTGGAGGGATTAGTTGAATTTCTCCTTTTGACTTCTTACAAAGTGAAAGTCATGTTGTCTACTTTCCTTCTTTGTTGGGCCGCCGGTCTAGTAATGGTGGATAACTATTTCTTGATTTCACTGCAATTGAGATTTGGTGCGTGATATTCAATGCCACTGCTCCGTCATGGTGTGGCTTCGTATCCTTTCTTCGTAATTTACTTCGTAGGGGATGGAGTACACTATCATTGTTGAATGTATGTTGATTTTTCACTACAACAAATAAGCTTATTCTTCACGCTAATTTCTTCACGCTTATGTTGATTGTACAATATTTTTTAACTTTGCTCACTTCTATAAATGTAATGATTTATTATCACAGTTTTAAATGAATAGTAATAATTTTTCACATATATAAGTGATTAAAAATAATTACATAATCACGATCGTGGAAATTCTATTCACTTTCCTCTCGCCTATAAACTATATACGCTTTTAAGTGATTAATAATACTACTACATCTTCTATACGTAAGAGAATGGGCATTTAAAAGCGTGAGTAAATTGAAGTAAAGTACACATGCAAAAGAGTGAGTTTTTGTATGAATTGAATCATTAATCTTTATTCAACATACGAATAGCATGGATATGTACGGAAAAAGGAGGTCCCCAAATGAAGTTAAAAATTTCATCCCAATTTATTAGACCAATTCCATTGGCAAGCCCTCACAGCCTCCATCTGAGATGTCATTTGAGGGCACCGTTGGCAATTGCCATGCCCTAGGCCGCCCTCCGAGAACCAACCCCAGTTCGTCCTGGTCAATTTCTTCCACATGCATGTTCGAGGACGCTGTTTATACCTTTTTTTTCTTTTTTATTGTATTATTTTGTGTGGGTGAAACTAAAGATGGAGTTACAGTGGAGTAGAAGATGGCATTTTAATGGGTTTGTTGCAAATGTATAAAGAAGAAGATGAAGTGTGAATTGCAGTATGTGTTTATTATTATTTTAGCAACCTCAACCACACATCAAATTGTGGTATACAAAGATACACGTACATTTTTTTATTTTTAATTAGTAATATTAAATAAATATTTAATAATAGTTGATAATTAATAATGATAATAGTATTTAATAATTATTACATGTAATCACTATTATTATTTATTAGTTATTTAATAATAATAATAATAATAATAATAATAATAATAATAATAATAATAATAATAATAAAAATAATAATAATAATAATAATAATAATAATAATAATAATAATAATAATAATAATAATAATAATAATAAATAATAAAATTTGAGAAAGTATGTCATGGTTGGCAATGATGTATTATGGGAGTGTTATAGGGAGAAGTGGTGAGGAATGATGAGAGAGAAAGCTGATGTGTCACTGAGGAAGTGTTGAGGAAGGTGTTGATCAAACCAAAATCGTTTAGTTATGAATAGATTTCGGGTTTGAGTGCTTGATTTGGGGAAAAGAGTGGATCGAATGTTTTAACTCCAATAATTGTGCGAACTCCAATTTGAAATCTGGATTTCAAGGGCGTAAAACAATCGATTTGATTAACCTTACTCGATCGAAATTGAATAAGTTAATATCTTAAGGTGATGATTAATTTCGATAATGACCGGAGTATTAATCGGAATTGTATTAACGATCGGAGAGATGCTACTGTAATTAATTTGGGCAGAGTAACATTAATGCATCCAGTGTTGTGGAATAAATGATCTTGTTTACTTATTTATGGATGTTATGAGGGAATGGTGATGTGGCACCTGTCCCTTTCATGGTTGTAACAAACTTTGCCAATCCCGAGGGGTGATGTGGCACCTGTCTTTTTCATGGGAATGATCGAGCAGATCCTAACAAACTTTCCTAGATTCGTGGGCTGACATGGCATGAAGCTTGTCAGTATGTTCATTCTGGGATCAAGTACTCGTTCTGGGACAGTGCACTCACTCCGGGGTGAAGTGGCTGCTCCAGGATAATGCACTTGCTCCGAGACAAGTGCTTGTCCTGGGACGTTATCCTTGTACCGGGTCGAAATATTAAACCGTGAAGCTGTAGTAGTTCCAGTAGCATGGTGGCCCTGACTAGGTCATTACGAGTGAATGCCTTGATTAGTCGGGAGGGGCTTTGCTTCGTATTTAATCCAAGTGTTTCTTCACGGTGTTTGTCATGATCGGGCAAACTTGCTGTCGGTTTATTAACAGGCTAGGTGATGCCTCTGCATCCGGCTAGGTGATTCCGGTAGTGTGTATGCTTTTCTGGGATGGATGGCGTTCCCAGCTAGCCGTTTGTCCGCCGTAGTCCTTCCCGGGTGCATGCATAAGTTACCTTCTAGTCAGGTGTGACGACCCGGAAATTTCCGACCAAATTTAAACTTAATCTTTATATAATTCTGACTTGATAAGCAATGAATTTAAATAAAACTTGAACCTCCAGAAAGAGTTTTACATAAGCTTTTGGTCACCATTTTATTCCGACGATTCACGAACGTCATAACTTGATTTAATTGTTTAATTGCTTAATTATTGTGTATATATATGGATTTATATATATTTAACTTGAAAATATGATAATTAAATATCTCATTAAGTATATTAACAAAGTATTATATATATATATATATATATATATATATATATATATATATATATATATATATATATATATATATTTCATACTATACTAATTTAAAGAATTTTTGAACAATATATATGTTACTATTTAAACGACGTAATTAACTTATGTTAAAATGTATTTACATATAATGTATTACGAGTGTAAATACATCTTTATAAGTATTGAATACACATTATAATATACCAATACATATAAAGGATATCTATACTCGTATTTCCGTTCAATTTCCTCAAGAATTCTACTCGCATTCATATGGTATTTTTACACGTATTATACACAACTTCTAGAAGTATTTACTATTGGTATATACCAATAGAAATCTGCAATTATTATTGTAATATGTCATCCATGACCTAATCAATTTAATATGTCATGCATGACTTAATACAATTTAACTTATCTTAGATATTTTCACTAAAAGCCAAAATTATAAGCTTATAAATAAGGACCATTTTAACTCATTTTTACTCCACATTTTCTTAAACTAAAAACACACACTTGAATGCTCTCATATCATACTTCAATCTCAACAACTTTCCTCTTCATAATCAAGGTAAAATACTTCTCAAAATCCTTATTCAATTCCTTGTATAGTTGCTATCTTATTATACTTATAAAACTTGTAAAAACTAGAACTTGTTTTGGTGAACACCAAGCTTGTTTGAAAACCTAATCTAATCTTTCTAACTTAACTCTAATAACACTTATTTATATTCATTATGATGTTATATTAAGTTAATATAAGAACTTATAACTTGTACATATGAAGAACACCTTGAAACTTAACATATATCGTTTAATCTCCATTCGGTAATAAGCGGGCTGTTTTGGGTTGGGAATTAAAAACCTATCTTAGACTTTGAGTTCGATGCTAAGACTTTGGAAATATGTTAATATATGTAAATAAGACTTCCAGTATTTTTTTATGATTTTAGACAAAGTGAAAGTATTTTATCAAAAATCATATATTGGGTGGATGCCGGGATTTTTCCAAATCTGTCCACCGACACAAAAAGAGGGTAAAGCTCTAAAAATTACTACTTGGGATGAACTTTTCGAATTGGTTTTGTAAAATTTACTTCTTAAGAAATCCATAGCAATTTTATTCACTTTAAACATAGTTGTAATGAATATTTGACGAGCAAAACAAAATCTGCTAAAATTAACGTTGTATGGACGAAATTTATATTATAAAAACTATATTAACCATATCCTTGTTAAATTTTCCTATATCCTATATATATATATTTGGACATGTTATCAGTATTATAACAAAATATTATAATCTTGGTTAATTATGTGATTGTATATATGTATAATAATATTCTTGGTACGTCCTAACAAAATAAGTATACGATACGTTTTGATAAATCCTAACACAATACGTACACAATACGTCTTAGTTAATTCTAAGACAATACGTATACAATACGTCTCTGGGTTGATGCAAAGACAATACGTATACAATACATCGTGGGGTAATTCTAAGATTATATATATATATATATATATATATATATATATATATATATATATATATATATATATATATATATATATATATATATATATATATATATAACGATTATTGGACTGTTGGACTTTTTGGATTATTTTGGACTACTAACAAAGGACTACTAACAATGGACTACTAACATAAAATGTTAAAAATTATTATATAAGTATTCTATGAACTTGCTTTATTTTATTCATATGTCGTATTATTATCTGAATCGTTATTATTGTTATAGGTTCGTGAATCCAAGGACGACGGTTATATTTTTAATAAGTTGAAAACTTATTATTATTATACTTTTACTATTGTGAGTATATAGTCCCATTTTAAACTCTAAAAATATTTTGGGATGAGAATACATGCATTTTATGTTTTACGCCATGGACACAAGTACTTAAAATATATTCTACGTTGAGTTGTACCACCTTGCATATCTTCCCTAATAGCTTGGTAACTAATATTTACATGTTGTAAGAACATGTAAGCACGAATCCTATTGATAGATCTATCGGGTTTGACAATCCCAACCGAGCTAGTCTCTCTAGTATCGTAAATGGTTGCATAGTACTTCATTTTTACTACACTTGGTACAGTGTAGGGAGATTTCATAATATAGGGAATATGCCACATTTATGGTTAAGTATGGTTACTGAAGCGCTCAACAACTTATAGAATACTTTTATACACTTGCGAGTGTACATATATTTATAACTATGAAATCTTGTGGTCTATATTTATATCGATGCTAAACCTATATATCTCACCAACCTTTGTGTTGACCGTTTACGCATGTTTATTCTCAGGTCCTTAAGAAAGTCTTCCGCTGTTGCATTATCTGAGCAAGATGTGCATGGAGTCTCATGCTTTTGTTTAAATGAAGTGTTGCATTCAATAAAACCTTTGTCATGTATTATATTCGAAAGTTATGTCATGTGTGTAGTATTTGATAACCGATGTATCATGGGGATTATTTCTTAAATAATCGCCCACTTGTTTAAGACATGCATTATGTATAATAATGGTGTGCTTTTTATGAAACGAATGCAATATTTTTCTAAAACGTATCATATAGAGGTCAAATACCTCGCTATGGGACCAATGAATAACGTACTGCGTTTATAGTAATATGGATGGGTCGTTTCAGTTGGTATCAGAGCAGTGGTCTTAGCGAACCAGGTCTTGCATTAGTGTGTCTAACTGATAGTTGTTAGAATGCATTAGTGGGTCTGGACTTCGACCTTAGCTATATGTCAAAAGTTTTGCTTATCAATTTTTGTCGGAAATTACTTGCTTATCATCTTAAGTCTAGACGCATCTTAGTGCATTCATTGCATAGATAGTGTATAGACAAATTCATATCTTTGCATATCTATTACAGTAAACTTTGTCTGACATCTTTTGAAAAATCCTCCGTAACTTATGGGATTCTGGTATTATAAATACATATGTAAATTATGTATTGAGGAATACCAAACTAGTCCTATAATTTATTTCATTTCACAAATCTTTTCCCTACTCTGTATGAGATGGATCCTTCAACTGGTTCAAGTTCATCGGATTCCGACAGCTATTCTGATATGGATATTCACCTGAGCTCCGAAAGCAGTGTAATCGGAATGGATCAGCCAATTATCCATCATCTATTCTGAATGGATTGGGGATGGGTTCGTAGTAGACTCAGTCAATGGAGATGAGAAGAAAACGATCCTTTCCACCCACCAAATTTCCCTCTCGGCGAAGAACCTGAAGCACTTACCGGCGAACCAGTCCGAAACACCATTTTCACCCTCATTTCCAGAGTATCTCGCCAAGATTATATATTATCTAAACTTCTAGATCTTATTCATCCTCTCGTTCCAACCGCCAATCATCCCGGTGTATTAGAAGAAGTCAATGAGCTTCGCGCTAGAGTGGTGGCTTTAGAGAATATGATGTAGAATTTACATGCATCACAAGCCCCACAAGGACCAACTGCACCACCTGCATCTACACTAATGGTACCATTACCACCACTAACAACATCCGCAACACAAGCCCCAACATTACAATCTGTCCCACGAGCATCAACGTCATACACCCTGTAGATATCAAGGAATACCAACAACATCAAACGATGAAGTATTGATTCATAACTTCATCGGAGAGATATTCTACGGTGATTATGTAATCTCTAAAGTTTTAGATATTATTTATTCTAATCATAACCATAAATCAAGATGAGTGGATGGATAGAGATGATAGAGGGGAGAATAGAAACTCTGACAGGAATGGTGCGTGCGTTACAAAATAGACTTGTTATACAAGCAGCACCAGCAGTACCGACAACATCACCAGTACCAGCACCACCTACAACATCACAAGCTCCGCCAGTTCCATAATCACCGACATCATCACAAATCAAGAACGAGCATATTGTATCAACGAGTTATGATCCTCTTCGATTTAATGCAATAATCTGTCTCGATTTCTCTGTCGGATATTTTACTATAAATCAACCTCCTACGTTTCCTTATTTCCACATCTCCCATCTTTTATACTTTCTTCCTTTCTTCGTACTTCAAAAACATTCGTCGATATGCTTCACTCATATATTATTGCATTAGATTACAAAGATTTTCTTTAATCCAGAGATCAACCATGATGACGTCAAAAGATAAGACGAATCCCTATTTTCTCATTACACTCTTTTACGATAGCTTCACTCATACATTTCGAGTAATCGAATTATTTTATCCATATTTCTCAATCATGATAAAACCCTATGAATCAACTTATATTCGTCATAATAACATTCTTATTGTTAGCCATGACGACCTCGATCAAATTTCGGGACGAAATTTCTTTAACGGGTAGGTACTGTGACGACCCGGAAATTTCCGACCAAATTTAAACCTAATCTTTATATAATTCTGACTTGATAAGCAATGAATTTTAATAAATCTTGAACCTCCGGAAAGAGTTTTACACAAGCTTTTGGTCACCCTTTTATTCCGATGATTCACGAACGTCATAACTTGATTTAATTGTTTAATTGTTTAATTATTGTGTATATATATGGATTTATATATATTTAGCTTGAAAATATGATAATTAAATATCTCATTAAGTATATTAACAAAGTATTATATATATATATATATATATATATATATATATATATATATATATATCCATACTATACTAATTTAAAGAATTTTTGAACAATATATATGTTACTATTTAAATGACGTAATTAACTTATGTTAAAATGTATTTACATATAATGTTATATATATTTGGACATGTTATCAGTATTATAACAAAATATTATAATCTTGGTTAATTATGTGATTGTATATATGTATAATAATATTCTTGGTACGTCCTAACACAATAAGTATACAATACATTTTGATAAATCCTAAGACAATACGTACACAATACGTCTTAGTTAATTCAAAGACAATACGTATACAATACGTCTCTGGGTTGATGCAAAGATGATACGTATACAATACGTCGTGGGATAATTCTAAGATTATATATATATATATATACCGATTATTGGACTGTTGGACTTTTCGGACTATTTTGGACTACTAACAAAGGACTACTAACAATGGACTACTAACATAAAATGTTAAAAATTATTATATAAGTATTCTATGAACTTGCTTTATTTTATTCATATGTCGTATTATTATCTGAATCGTTATTATTGTTATAGGTTCGTGAATCCAAGGACGACAGCCATATTTTTTAAAAGTTGAAAACTTATTATTAATATACTTTTACTACTGTGAGTATATTGTCCCATTTTAAACTCTAAAAATATTTTGGGATGAGAATACATGCATTTTATGTTTTACGCCATGGACACAAGTACTTAAAATATATTCTACGTTGAGTTGTACCACCTTGCATATCTTCCCTAATAGCTTGGTAACTAATATTTACATGTTGTAAGAACATGTAAGCACGAATCCTATTGATAGATCTATCGGGTTTGACAACCCCAACCGGGCTAGTCTCTCTAGTATCATAAACTGTTGCATAGTACTTCGTTTTTACTACACTTGGTACAGTGTAGGGAGATTTTATAATATAGGGAATATGCCACATTTATGGTTAAGTATGGTTACTGAAGCGCTCAACAACTTATAGAATACTTTTATACATTTGCGAGTGTACATATATTTATAACTATGAAATCTTGTGGTCTATATTTATATCGATGCTAAACCTATATATCTCACCAACCTTTGTGTTGACTGTTTAAGCATGTTTATTCTCAGGTCCTTAAGAAAGTCTTCCGCTGTTGCATTATCTGAGCAAGATGTGCATGGAGTCTCATGCTTTTGTTTAAATGAAGTGTTGCATTCAATAAAACCCTTGTCATGTATTATATTAGACAGTTATGTCATGTGTGTAGTATTTGGTAACCGATGTATCATGGGGATTATTTCTTAAATAATCGCCCACTTGTTTAAGACATGCATTATGTATAATAATGGTGTGCTTTTTATGAAACGAATGCAATATTTTTCTAAAACGTATCATATTGAGGTCAAATACCTCGCTATGAGACCAATGAATAACGTACTGTGTTTATAGTAATATGGACGGGTCGTTTCATCAGGTTACTGAGGTGATGCTGGGAAAACGTCCTTTTCCAGGATAGGCTTATGACGGATAAAAAACCCTAGCCGGGATGCTGCTAATTAGTGTCTTTTTGAGGCAGATCATTATACGTATCATGAAGTCCCCCCAGTTTGGTGAGGTCAGCTGGACAGCTGCGTTGCCAAACTTAAAGTGTCATACCCCATGCACGTGATTTGAGATGTAATTAATGCGCGTTGCATGCTGTCTTAATCGTAGTAAAGTGCTTTGCATGTTTCGATGCATCTTTTTGAGTTTTGTGGGGCCCGCGTAGAATACTTGCCTATATAAACGACCACTTATCTTCACTTAAATTTTTCCACTTTCGATAATCTTCATTTTGCATAATACAGAGAGAGTTTTCTTATCTTCCTTGATTTTAATCTTTCTTTATTCTCTTCTTCGTTCAGTATGCCTCCCGGACCGGCTAATATTCTTCATGACGTGTTGCGTGCACCTAGTAACGTTGATCAAGCCTATCTTGATATGGTTTATTATGTATGCCCTCGATTACGAGAGCTGGGGCTGATGATACCCAGATCGCAATAGCGTGCGTGTGAGCCCCCACCAAATCATTGTGCTATTTATTTAAGACCGTTTGAGGTCTCAAATCTTAGGTATCCATTCACACGTTTCTTCATGAAGGTCCTTAATTTTTATAACCTCGGCGTTGCGCGTTTGTATCCCAATGGCGTTCGTTCAATCGTTTTGTTCGAAATGTATTTCAATGGTTTGGGGATGGTCCTGAGTTTGAACATTTTTCGGAGTATATTCTGACTGACATCATACCGTAAAGGGTGGTATACATTTACTGATGAGATTGGTTTCCTTGGGGAGCCATCAATGATTGCAGATAACTGGGTGCAATCATTTGTGTTTGCGAAGTGTGTCGATTTTTCGATGATGGACGCGTAGTCGTATTTGTTTAGATCCGTGACTGTGTAGGAACTGAGATAGCTATCAGAATTAGGTGAGGAGATGGTTGACCAATTGAGGGATCTAAAAATCCCTCGAAGGATGTATAACGAGAATGTGTTGGTGATGGCAAATGTCAGCAATAATTGGAGTCATTTAGACAGGATTCATGTTGCTCGTAGAGGTGGAAGAGGTATGCATCCTGTGATTTTCCTACCTTTTCATAATTGTGATTTATGGAATGACATATATGAGTTTTGCAGAGTTGACCGTGTCGGAGATTCTACGTGCGACGAGCTGAACGGGATGGTCTTTACCGACAAAGTGGTAGAGGGTGCACCCCGACATCTACCAGTCATCAACGGGCACCGAGGGTGGCCTCGGTGACTACCAATCTTCGCCGGGCGCCATCTCCTGATGACTTGGAGTCTTCTAATGGCGGATCTTCAGATGGTGGATTGATTCATCGTATGAGGCATCGGGTTAAACCGATTACTGCGAATGAGGGTATGTATTTGACGTATTGTTGTCGTCTTCTTTTTACTCAAATGTTGTTTACTGACCATGCCTTTTGTGTAGGTTGTGCTGCTGTTGTTTCGGCAGAGGCACGGGCATCTGCTCCCACGATACCTCTGCTAGAGGGGGCTGTTTCCCGAGAGGCAGTTGAGCCTGTTGAGAGGGTTGAGCCGGTTGCTAAGGAGGGCGGGTGACCGGTGGAGAACCGGTTGTTGAGAGGGAGTCGGTACAAGGACACCATCCCGGTAAGGAGCCTGCCAGGGAAAGGTCAGACTCTCGCCCCCGGTTAATGACAAATGCCTGGGAGAATGTGTATATCCTGCCCGACTTCAATGTTGAGCCGTTTCACGATCTTCTTCGTTGTGAATCGTCAGACTATCCAATTTTTAGGGAGTATCTGGATTTTATCACTTTTCCAGCTCTGTAAACAGCTCTGGCTTCTCTTTCTGTGACACATACGTGTCATCTGCGTTCCCAATTTGCCGTGTTTGCACAACATCTTACGGCGGATGAGCTAAGCCGAAGTGAGGCTGATACTCAACGCATAAATGAGCATAGTGCGATGTTTGAGAGTGTCAACTGGCATATGGCGGAGGTATCGAGCGACAATGCCCGTCTTGAGAGAGAGCTTGCGTTGGCAAGGGAGGCGTTGGCCTCATCCCGGGATGAGTTACGGGCTTCCCGGGATGCACTGGAGGCCTCTAAAGCAGCATTGGCCCGGGAGGAGGAAACGGTCTCCCTTCTCACTGATGATAATAAGAAGTTATCAGAGAAAGTGTCAGCAACGCTGGGTGAGCTTACCCGCCAGCAACATGGTATACCCGTACTTTTTTCGCGCCTACTGAAGTCCTCCATTGTTCATCAACCGTTCAACGCCTTTATCGAGGCTATCAAAAAGTTAACTACTTTTGAGGTGTTAAGGTGAGTGCAGTGTTTCTTGCCGGCTGCTAGCGTGGCCGAAAAAATGAAGAATGATTTATGCGCTACTTGTGTTCAAAATTTCCGGCGAGCGCATGAGGCTCTCGGCCAGATTAGTTTTGATGATTTGAACAAGATCTGTAGGGATGAGAACTCCTCCGTGGAGGATATTGTAAATTACCAACCGTAGAGATATGCACTCGGTTGTGTTTTGTTATGAATGTAATGTTTTCACATGTTGTTATTTTTCGTGTGCAAACTAGTTTATTTTCATTTGAGTTGTATGTGGTGTCATGTCAAAAACGTAGATATCTAGACTACGCGTGAGTATGGTCGAGATGTTTATACGGTAAAACCGGACCATCAATGATATGGTCGGACACTCTCATCATCCGAGAAGGTTCTTGGAGAGGTGCCCTCCTACCAACGAAAGCTAGAAGTCATTTCTTCTGGCGGTAGGTCTGAAATATGCCAAAAGACTTTTGATTGTGTTTGTGTCATATTCAGAGTCGGTACAGTGTATAAGTATATAAAATGAAACTTTATTGATGACTTATACATAAAAGTAATTTAAGTACATAAGTGTGCTGTATCGCTGCTATCCGGGTGGGTGATCAGTCCTCCCGGTTAAAGGCAAGTTGCACATGGTATTTCTTTAAATGAAAAGCGTGCCAAGCGCTTTGTATCAGAATTTCGTCTGGTGTTTCCAGCATAGTCAGTTACGCCGACAACCTTGTAAGGTCCTTCCCATCGTGGGCCCAGTTTTCCGACGTCGTGCTGTCGGTTGGCCTCATTGCTTCGTAACACTAAGTCATTTAGCTGAAAGTCCAGTGGTTTGACTTTTTTTTCATAGTGGTTTTCAATTTTTTGCTTCTTTTTGGCTTGCCGGATATACGCTATTGTCTGCCGTTCTTCGAGAGCATCCAATTTTTCTCGTAATGCTTCATCATTTTGTTGTTCGTCGAATGTTGTTATTCGGTTGGTTGGGACAAGCACTTCAGCCGGGATAACCGCTTCAGTGCCGTATACCAGACTGAAGGGTGTTTCGTTTGTACTATCTTTGGGTATTGTTCGGTGCCTTTATTCCGGCTACGATGTCCCTGTTAGTGACTTCAACTTGACCGTTAGCCTATGGATATGCCACGAAAGTGAACAACTGCTGTATATCCATGTCTACGCACCAATCTTTAAAAGGATTGTGTGCAAATTGTGTGATGTTGTCGCTGACTATCTCGCGTGGCATGCCCAAACGACAAACGATGTCTTCTCATACAAAGGTTAGGATTTTTCTTCTGTAATAGTGCTTAGTGGTCTTGCTTCGACCCACTTTGTAAAGTAATCAATTGCGACGACTAGGAACTTGACATTTCCAACACCTCATGGGAATAGACAGACAATGTCGATTCACCATTTGCAGAACGACCAAGCAGCATATATTGGGACCATGTTGCGGCGAGGGGATCGGTTGACGCGAGCATGTATTTGACATGCCTCACAGTTTACGATTAGATCGTATGCGTCTTGGTACATGTGTGGCCAAAAATAACCCATTCTTCTGATCCTGCTGACTATTGTTCTGTAGCCGGAGTGTGTCGAGCAGGCTCCTTCGTGCATTTCATGTATGATCTCTTTGGCCTGCGTTGGACCAACGCATCTTAAATAAGGCTCTGTGAACGATTTTCTATATAGGATGCCATTTTTAAAGTAATACATTAGTGCTCGCATTCGTATTCTACGGGCTTGTTGCTTGTCTTTCGGGAGGGTACCATCGGCAAGGTATTTTATGAAAGGTGTCATCCAACATTCTTCTTCTGTTGTGATTGTTTCCATGAGGTTATCCTCGTCGGTTGACTTTCTTTCTAGTACTTCCACCATGAACTTTTTGGTGAAGGGATCATAAAGCAAATAGGCAAGCTTGATCAAAGCATCTACTTTCTTGTTATGGTTACGGGGGATTTGCTTTATTTCAAATGCCGCGAAGGTTTTGGTTAATGTCTTTGTAAGCTCTAGGTATTTTTGCATCGATGTGTCTCTTGACTCGAAACTGCCATTTAACTGGCTTGCTACCAGTTACAAATCGACATAGGCCGTGAGTTGCTATACATCAATGCTTTTTTTCAAGCGTAATCCGGCTATTAGAGCTTCATACTCGGCCTCATTGTTTGAGGAGGTGAACTTTAGCCGGATGGCGTAGGTTATTTCTTCTCCGTTCGGGGAAACGAGAAGTAGACCTATGCCGACCCCTTCCTCGCTTGATGCTCCGTCTGTGTATAACTCCTAGATTTCGTCTGTTTCCCTTCTCGTAACGGTAGTTACTTTGTTTGACCATATCAGAAGGGAGCTCTACCAGACAGTCAGCGACGACCTGGCCCTTGACTGAATGTATCGGGAGGAAGGTGATTTCGTGCTCGCCAAGTTCTATTTGCCCATTTCGCCATTCTCCCGTAAATCTCCGGTCTAGTCAGGACGTGTTTGATCGGTTGGTCCGTGAAAACTTGAATCGGATGTGCTTGAAAATAGCGCCGTAACCGCCTTGCCGTGTGCACTAAGGCGTAAATTAACTTTTCCATAGTTGGGTAGTTTACTTCCCCGTTCTGTAACACTTTGCTTACGAAGTATACCGACATCTGAATTTTACCACTGTCGGCAATTAGTACTGAGCTGATTACCTCGGAGGAGGCGGCAAGGTCTATCCTGAGAGTTTCTCCCGGTATTGGTACTGAGCTGATTACCACTGGAAGGCCTTCTCGGCTTCGTCCGTCCAAACAAAGTCTTTCTTGCTCAATCAACCCTTTAATGTTTGGAAGAATGGGAGTGATCTGTCGGTAGCCTGTGACAGGAATCTTGTTAGTGCCGCTAGCTTCCCGTTTAAGCTTTGCACGTCTTTTTTTCTCCTGGGCGACTGCATGTTTTTGCTTGCTTGGAGTTTCTTTGGGTTTGCCTTGGTTCCTCTCGGAGTAACCGTGAAGTCTAAGAAACGGCCTTCCTCCATTCCAAAGAGCATTTTGACGGATTTAACTTCATATTGATTTTGCGTAGTGAACCAAACATTTCGATGATATCTAAAATCATTTGTTCTTCTGTTTTACTTTTGATGATGATATCGTCTACGTATGCTTCGATGTTTCGTCCGATTTGGTCCTGGAATGCTATGTCTATTACCTGTTGGTACGTTGCTCCGGCATTCTTTAATCCGAATGGCATTTTGGTATAGCAAAAGATGCCTTTGTTTGTGAAGAATGCGGTTTTTTCTTCGTCGGCCTCTGCCATTGGGATTTGTTGGTAGCCCCTGTACGCATCCAGGAAGCTCATAAATCTGAAACCAGATGTGACGACCTGGAAATTTTCGACCAAATTTAAACTTTAATCTTTATATTATTCCGACACGATAAGCAAAGTTTGTTAAGTTAAATCTCAAGAATTTTAAACTGTGTTCATACATTCATTATAACCTCGACTAAATTCCGAAAATTCCGACGATTCGCGAAGGCACCGGACTTTTGACGGGCCAGCCCTGATGTATATATATATTATAACTTGAGAATATTAATAAAGTATTAAACGTATAATACCTTACACGAACGTATTTGTTTCAATATGATTTTCGATGAAATTAAAAAAAATATATTAAATGATTGAATTATCAGAAACATTGAATTATGATTACAAGTCTCTGTTGAGAGGTCCACTATGATTTGAGAAAATCTATTCCTCTTAACGATATTCAGAATAATTTGTAAAGCTATTTATAAATAAAAACAAAAAGTGTCATTTACGAAAGTTAGACAAAAGTTAGTGGAGAATTGGTTTCCATAATATTCTATTAATTTAGTTTCAAAAGTACAAAAAACGTTTTTAGTTTAAAAAGAACTTTATTATTAAAACGTATATATCTTTTATAAATATCTAGAACCACTTTTGACAACTCATTACTTAACCAGTATGATAAAGATAAAGATATTTATATTTTATTTTATTAAATATATATAACGATTTAAATTAATATTATATATACTTATACGCGTATTATACGTATATAGTTTTATACTTTTACTATACTTTAACTTTACCTTTACTTTACTTTTATTTTACTTTAACTTTAATAATTTATACTTTAATAATTCATACTTTAATAATTCACTTTAATAATTCATACTTTAATAATTTACTTTAATAATTCACTTTAATAATTTATACTTTAATAATTCACTTTAATAATTCACTTTAATAATTCATACTTTAATAATTCACTTTAATAATTCACTTTAATAATTCATTTTAATAATTCATACTTTAATAATTCACTTTAATAATTCAAAAATCTGTTATAAATAGAATTCAATAGGTTTCATTATTTCATAGAAACTTGAAAATATATTTCTCTAAACTCTCTCAATCGAATTACATATATATATTTTTTTTGTATTATTTCAAGATATTATTAGTATACATAAAATATTACGACGGAGTGCTGTCCGAGTGATTTCAAAATAGTTTTTTTGAATGAGTCGAAGCTAAGGAAATTATGGGTTATAGCTATGGAGGTGATGGGTATGGTTCATGGGTATGCTCGTGAGGTCAATCTAGTGTTTATCATCTCCGTTGCGTCTACGTACTTTCCTGCAATATTGAATCTCAATATTGATACGTTCGTGAATCCGAGTCCAACCTTGCACTTGTTAAATGACGTTATATGTATTTTTACTACGAAATACAGTATTGTGAGTTTCATTTGCTCCCTTTTTAATTGCTTTTGCAATATATATTTTTGGGCTGAGAATACATGCGCTGTTTTATAAATGCTTTACGAAATAGGCACAAGTACTAAAACTAATTCTACGTGGGTTTAAACCAGAAACATACCCTTAGCTTGTTAACATTAAACTACTTGTCTATGTACGGTAGGCGCGAATCCTAAAGATAGATCTATTGGGCCTAACAAACCCCATCCTGACTATGGGATGCTTTAGTACTTCGAGGTTATTTTAAACACACCTGATCTGGTGTACTTCAGAGGGTAAAACATGAACGTTAAGGCTTGTTACCGGTTCCTACAACTTATAGAATACTTTTATACACTTGCGAGTGTACATATATTTATAAACGGAAATCTTGTGGTCTATTAATATATTGAAATGATTGTTATGATAAACCTATGAACTCACCAACCTTTTGGTTGACACTTTAAAGCATGTTTATTCTCAGGTATTAAAGAAATCTTCCGCTGTGCATTAGCTCATTTTAAGGATATTACTTGGAGTCATTCATGGCATATTTTGAAAGACGTTGCATTCGAGTCATTGAGTTCATCAAGATTATTATTAAGCCAATTATAGTTGGATGTATTATGAAATGGTGTGCATGCCGTCAACTTTCGTTGTAAAGAAAGCTTGTCTTTTAAAAACGAATGCAATGTTTGTAAAATGTATCATATAGAGGTCAAATACCTTGCGATGTAATCAACTATTGTGAATCGTTTATAATGTATATGAACGGGTCCTTTCAGTTGGTATCAGAGCGGTGGTCTTAGCGAACCAGGTTTGCATTAGTGTGTCTAACTGATAGTCGTTAGGATGCATTAGTGAGTCTGGACTTCGACCGTGTCTGCATGTCAAAAGTTTTGCTCATCATTTTTTGTCGGAAATTATCTGCTTATCATTCTTAGTTTAGACACATCTTATTGCATTGATTGCATGAATAGTGTATAGACAAAATTCATATCTTAGCGTATCTGCTAATTCATATCTTAGCGTATATGTTACTGTAAACTTTGCTTGACATATTCCGTAAATTCCTCCGTAATCTACGAAACCTTTTGCTCTATATAATTAGAATACCACCTGATAGCCGGAAAATTATTTCATATCGAAAAATTTTTTATTCAATCGTACGAAATGGAATTCATCATTAGTTCAAATCCATCGGATTCCAAAATGGAATCCCACTCAAGTTCCGAAAGCAGTGTGACCGGAATGGATCTACCAATTAGTCATCATCTATTCTGGATGAATTGGGAATGGGTTCGTAGCCTCCTTAATCATTGGAGACAAGAAGAAGGTGATCCCTTCCATCCACACATTTCCCTCTTGGCGAAGAACCTGAAGCACTTACCGGCGAACCTATTCGAAACACCATTTTCTCTCTCATTTCCAGAGTATCTCGTCATGATTATATACTACACCAAATTCTAGATCTTATTTATCCGCTCGTCCGAACCAACAATCACCCCGGTGTAATAGAAGAAGTCAACAAGCTTCGCGCTCGGGTAGTGACTTTGGAGAATATGGTGCAAAGGTTACAAACACCAGCAGCAGCACCAACAACATAACCAGTACCACCAGCAACAACATCAACAGTACCATTACCACCACCAACAACAACCGCATCGCAAACCTCAACTTCACAATCTGTCTCATGAGCATCGACGTCATACGCCCTGTAGATACTAAGGAGTACCACAACGATGAAGTATTGATTCATAACTTCATTGGGAAAACATTCTATGACGATTATGTAATTTCTAAAGTTTAGAAATTATCTATCCTAGCCTTAACCATAAATTAAGTGAGTTTAATTTAATATTAACTCATTAAATCAATATTACATCTGAAGAAATATACACATATATTTCCATAAAGACTGTAATAAAATTCTTTTGTACAAAATATTAATTGTGAATTTTTTTTAACGGGTAGGTAATACCCGAGAGATATATAAATTCACAATTAATATGTTACATTCTTCGAATCTGATTCAGCAAATCATCCATTATACTCCCTACTTTCACAACAATATACATTCTTTTATAGAAATCAAAACAACCATACTCATTCAAAAATCTAATTACATATTCTGATTTTGAAATCGCCGAATTCAATTCAAGTTATAACCGGTATCATCACTCTTAGATTCTTACATCTTTCAAAGCTATACTTTAACTTCAAAACTGTGTTAGAACATCGTATGTATATTAATGATTATAATCTGTGTTCAAGCCCTTCGAAATACCTGAAGACACTTCAAATAATGAACAATCGAGATGATGATCCAACCACATGTTATCCACAGTTACGTACCTGAAAAACTCTTGAAACCAAAGTCATAATTTAACATGTATCCATGTCAGACCTTTTGGCATTTACTAGCTAAAATAACTTTTCAATCCCTTCTAAAAATAGACGGTTTTGTCACAGCTCCAGCAAACCAACTTCAATTGTTCAATCGAATAAGCCTTATTATAATGATTACCTCTTCATCAATATTACCGGGGAACCTTTCATATCTCGCCACATTAGCAGTAAACTTATTAATAACTTCATCGATCTTTGACTTTCCGAAAAATCTTTATATTTATCAAAAACCCATCATTTACTCATCTGCATCTTGTAACGAGAATTGCCATACGAATCATCGGAAATTAGCAATCAGTATTTTGAAATCTCGCAGCATGTCTACGCCAACAATTATATGTGTCTATCTTCTGGACTTATATACTTTGAATGTGAAGTTTCTGAAAAACACCCTAAACTGCGAACTAGTTCTCGAAATACTGATGAAGCAGCAAAAACTATAAACGACCTTAACAGTAAAAAGTTTGATGATAAAGAGCAGTGTGTTGGCAAAGCTCAGAAAAAGAGAATATTTGGTACTGGAAAATACGGATTGAGCAAACCATGAAGAAGGCTGTGGATAAATCACAAGGACGAAATCTACCTTCAAAGAATCTAAATGATTCCGTGTCTGCTGAAGTCATTATCGAATACCTTGCTCCTGACTCTAAACCCTTACGGACAATATTCTTCATCATCCTCTGATATTAGAAATTTTAAGATATCATCGTATCTTTCATTATAAATATTCTCCATATTTCTGAAGATATTTCCATAATTATTCTTATCTGAAATCATTTACCTCTTCGTGCTGTCTATATTACATCATAAAAGAAACTATTTTAGTTTCTAAATTCTTAAACTTTAAAATTTAAAATAGGAATATTTTTGAAGTAGTGTTGTGAACTGAAGCATGAACTAGTATAATATAATGACACTTGATCAATGTGATTATATTACAGTAAATCATGCTGAGTTTCTAAATGGAACGTGATGATTCACAGATCATAACGTCATCATGTGCTATGTTACACGACTCTTGTATTCTCTTTAACCTCTAAAATATCAAGAAAATATTTCTTGATGATTCGGCCTTTTTCGAGGTATTCTAGTAATTTGACAAGTCAAGATCGTGCCATTACAATTTACTTCTTAGAACATTAACAATGTTCATTCCGAAATTCATATATGCGAATTCTGGACCATTACAAGCGGTGCATGATCGCAAGAAGAAGAAACGAAAGGACAAAACTCCGAAATAGAAATTGGGGTATAAATCGCAGCAAATAAAAGAGAGCATTAATTGGGGATGACAATGATTATAGAAGAAGCAAGGACTTTGAAATATAAGGGAAGATATAAAACCCAACAACAATCCAGAAATCACAAACCTTATATATCAATGCATATAGCAATATAAAGACACGGGAGAACTAAAAACACTATAAAACCAAGAGTATAGTAGAAGTAAATAGATTCTTTCGGAGGCAGATGAAAAAGAAGAGCGACAGATATGAAAGTGAGGAGTATATCAAGAATCAGCACTGGATGAAGCATATTGACAAATACTTTAAAATATGAGTTGAGAAGGTGTGAGTTGTAAGAAAACAAATGAGGTGGATTTATAGTGAAATATCCGACAGAGAAATCAAAATGGATTATCGCATTAATTCGAAGAGGATCATAATTTCCTTAATCGCCGAATAATCAAATCCAATATAGATTACAAAGATTTTCTTTTCAGAGATCAATCGTGATGACGTCAAAAGATACGACGAATCAATATTATCTTATTTCATTCATTTACGATAACTTCACTCACACGTTTCTATTAATCGAATTATTTTATCCATTCTTCTTGAACATGATAAAACTCTATAATCGTTATAATAACATTCTCATTGTTAGTCATGACGACCTCTATCAAATTTCGGGGACGAAATTTCTTTAACGGGTAGGTACTGTGACGACCTGGAAATTTCCGACCAAATTTAAACTTTAATCTTTATATTATTCCGACACGATAAGCAAAGTTTGTTAAGTTAAATCTCAAGAATTTTAAACTGTGTTCATACATTCATTATAACCTCGACTAAATTCCGAAAATTCCGACGATTCGCGAAGGCACCGGACTTTTGACGGGCCAGCCCTAATGTATATATATATATTATAACTTGAGAATATTAATAAAGTATTAAACGTATAATACCTTACACGAACGTATTTGTTTCAATATGATTTTCAATGAAATTAAAAAAAATATATTAAATGATTGAATTATCAGAAACATTGAATTATGATTACAAGTCTCTGTTGAGAGGTCCACTATGATTTGAGAAAATCTATTCCTCTTAACGATATTCAGAATAATTTGTAAAGCTATTTGTAAATAAAAACAAAAAGTGTCATTTACGAAAGTTAGACAAAAGTTAGTGGAGAATTGGTTTCCATAATATTCTATTAATTTAGTTTCAAAAGTACAAAAAACGTTTTCAGTTTAAAAAGAACTTTATTATTAAAACGTATATATCTTTTATAAATATCTAGAACCACTTTTGACAACTCATTACTTAACCAGTATGATAAAGATAACGATATTTATATTTTATTTTATTAAATATATATAACGATTTAAATTAATATTATATATACTTATACGCGTATTATACGTATATAGTTTTATACTTTTACTATACTTTAACTTTACCTTTACTTTACTTTTATTTTACTTTAACTTTAATAATTCATACTTTAATAATTCAATTTAATAATTCATACTTTAATAATTCACTTTAATAATTCATACTTTAATAATTTACTTTAATAATTCACTTTAATAATTTATACTTTAATAATTCACTTTAATAATTTACTTTAATAATTCATACTTTAATAATTCACTTTAATAATTCACTTTAATAATTCATACTTTAATAATTCATTTTAATAATTCATACTTTAATAATTCACTTTAATAATTCAAAAATCTGTTATAAATAGAATTCAATAGGTTTCATTATTTCATAGAAACTTGAAAATATATTTCTCTAAACTCTCTCAATCGAATTACATATATATATTTTTTTGTATTATTTCAAGATATTATTAGTATACATAAAATATTACGACAGAGTGCTGTCCGAGTGATTTCAAAATAGTTTTTTTGAATGCGTCGAAGCTTAGGAAATTATGGGTTATAGCTATGGAGGTGATGGGTATGGTTCATGGGTATGCTCGTGAGGTCAATCTAGTGTTTATCATCTCCGTTGCGTCTACGTACTTTCCTGCAATATTGAATCTCAATATTGATACGTTCGTGAATCCGAGTCCAACCTTGCACTTGTTAAATGACGTTATATGTATTTTTACTACGAAATACAGTATTGTGAGTTTCATTTGCTCCCTTTTTAATTGCTTTTGCAATATATATTTTTGGGCTGAGAATACATGCGCTGTTTTATAAATGCTTTACGAAATAGGCACAAGTACTAAAACTAATTCTACGTGGGTTTAAACCAGAAATATACCCTTAGCTTGTTAACATTAAACTACTTGTCTATGTACGGTAGGCGCGAATCCTAAAGATAGATCTATTGGGCCTAACAAACCCCATCCTGACTATGGGATGCTTTAGTACTTCGAGGTTATTTTAAACACACCTGATCTGGTGTACTTCAGAGGGTAAAACATGAACGTTAAGGCTTGTTACCGGGTGCCTACAACTTATAGAATACTTTTATACACTTGCGAGTGTACATATATTTATAAACGGAAATCTTGTGGTCTATTAATATATTGAAATGATTGTTATGATAAACCTATGAACTCACCAACCTTTTGGTTGACACTTTAAAGCATGTTTATTCTCAGGTATTAAAGAAATCTTCCGCTGTGCATTAGCTCATTTTAAGGATATTACTTGGAGTCATTCATGGCATATTTTGAAATACGTTGCATTCGAGTCATTGAGTTCATCAAGATTATTATTAAGCCAATTATAGTTGGATGTATTATGAAATGGTGTGCATGCCGTCAACTTTCGTTGTAAAGAAAGCTTGTCTTTTAAAAACGAATGCAATGTTTGTAAAATGTATCATATAGAGGTCAAATACCTTGCGATGTAATCAACTATTGTGAATCGTTTATAATGTATATGAACGGGTCCTTTCACCAGAGAGGGATTCAACTTTCCAGTCGATTTCCGGCAATGGGTAGTTGTCCTTTGAGCATGTTTTGTTAATGTCTTTGTAGTCGATGCACTTGTGCCAAGAGCCATCTGCCTTTTTTACCATCACGGGATTTGCCACTCATGTTTGATATTTTACTTTCTTCATTATGCCGGCGTGAACCAGGCGTTGTACCTTGTCATCCAGGAATTTACTTCGTTTGAATGACATTGCCCTTTTCTTTTGGACAACCGGTGAAACATTTGGGTTCACATTTAGCCGATGTTGTGCTATCTCGCAAGGGACCCCGGTCATGTCAAACGGCTCCCAAGAAAAGACATCGATGTTTTTCGCTAGGAGTTTGGAAAGTGTGTCCATTGCGTTAGCACTCAAAGTCACTCCGATCTGGATTCTTTGTTCCGGGTATTTAGGATTTGGTGACACATAGCCGTCATCATGCACTATGATGTGGTCTGCACCTTTAAATATTTGCAAACACTAAACTGGCTCCATTTCTTGTGTCCGGATAGTTGCTATGCCGACTGGAGATTTTAGCATGTCGTGTACTGTGGACGTGATTGCTCCAAATTTTTGCATGGCATTACGCCCAAGGATGACGTTGTACCGTGAGTCTATTTTGACGATAGAGAATTCTATGTCCGCAGTGCTTTGAAAAGGTAGTTTACCTAGTACAATTTCCAGTGTGATGGAACCTACTGGCCAGGTTGCAGCACTTTTGAATCCTGCTAACGGTGATGTCGCGGCTTTCTTTAATCGGCGAATGCTCTCTGGTAACTGCAGAAAGCAGTGTTCAAACATGACCTCTGCTCCTGCACCGGTGTTAGTGTATATTCGTCCAATTTGGCAATTGGAGATGTGTGCCCGAATGATAACAGGATCTGAAGATGGGTTAATATCAAACAATGACGGGAAGACAATTGGTTCGTGCTTCCATTCATCTAACACCCCTGATTTTTGTCGTTGTCCAGCGACCCATGAGTGAATCATGCACACCTTAGCGTCAGCTGTGTTATTTAGGTTTGCTTCTTCGTCTTCTAGCTCGTTATGGTGAGTGGGGATTAATTTCGTACCTTTAGATAGCGCCATTTGATCACACCAAAATCGTCTAGTTATGAATAGATTTCGGGTTTGAGTGCTTGATTTGGGGAAAAGAGTGGATCGGATGTTTTAACTCCAATAATTGTGCGAACCACGATTTGAAATCTAGATTTTAAGGGCGTAAAACAATCAATTTGATTAACCTTACTCGATCGGAATCGAATAAGTTAATATCTTAAGGTGAGGATTAATTCCGATAATGACTGGAGTATTAATCAGAATTGTATTAACGACTGGAGAGATGCTACTGTAATTAATTTGGGCAGAGTAAGATTAATGCATCCAGTATTGTGGAATAAATGATCTGGTTTACGTATTTATAGATGTTATGAGAGAATGGTGATGTGGCACCTGTCCATTTCATGGTTGTAACAAACTTTGCCAATCCCGAGGGGTGATGTGGCACCTGTCCTTTTCATAGGAGTAATCGAGCAGATCCTAACAAACTTTCCTAGATTCATGGGATGACGTGGCGTGCAACTTGTCTGTATGTTCGTTCTGGGATCAAGTACTCATTCTGGGACAGTGCACTCACTTCGGGGTGAAGTGACTGCTCCGGGATAATGCACTTGCTCCGAGACAGGTGCTTGTCCTAGGACGTTATCCTTGTACCGGGTCGAAATATTAAACAGGGAAGCTGTGGTAGTTCCGGTAGCATGGTGGCCCCGACTAGGTCATTACGGGTGAATGGCTTGATTAGTCGGGAGGGGCTTTGCTTCGTATTTACTCCAAGTGTTTCTTCACGGTGTTTGTCATGATCGGGCAAAATTGCTGTCGGTTTATCAACAGGCTTATTTGTGTTGATATAATCCTTATCTTCTTAATGCCTCTACATCCGGCTAGGTGATGCCAGTAGCGTGTATGCTTATCCGGGATAGATGGCGTTCCTGGCTAGCCGATTGTCCGTCGTAGTCCTTCTCGGGTGCATGCATAAGTAACCTTCTGGTCCGGTTACTGAGGTGATGCCGGGAAAACGTCCTTTTCCAGGACAGGCTTATGCCGGGAAAAAACCCTAGCCTGGATGCTGCTAATTAGTATCTTTATGAAGCGGATCATTATACGTATCATCAGGCGTCATGGTTGAGATTGGTCTTACAGCTCTCAGTTTTAGGTCATATCTTCCCAATTCAGTTAACAAAAAAATTACACATCTTTTCCAATTTATTACAGCTCTCGATACTTTCTTCCAATGTTCTCAAATCTGACCTATTGAAAATCATATATGTCGGGCATAATGCAAGCTATGTATGTTTTTCCTCTTAAAGTGGGATCTCCGTTATCCCTGTGTACTGATGTTTATGAGTTTAAATTAACTCCACTTCAGTCGCCCACCATACTTACTGACAACAATGGAATGAGCATGCTTTAAGCATCTTTCAACTTTCCAGCTACATCCATTAATCTACTCCTAATCCTCTACTAACTTTATGATTTTTTATATCTTAGGGTTTTCATTTCATAAATTTGAACACTTGAATACCTCAGAACTTCAATTTGCATTTTGTTATTAGGTCAACAATCAGTAATCCCTCTTTCTTATTAACTTTTATCGCATTGCATTTTATGAATGATTACCGATCCACTTCGAATTTGCAAAATCTTGTGAGTTTTTGACTAGTTGACCGTATTTGACCGATGTTTGACTTTGTTTTTATCGCTTATCAACTATTTTGTTGAAGAAAGTGTTGTTGTTTGAATGGATAGTTTTGGGTTTACTGTTAATTTGCATTATGAATGTAATTTGTTAAAGTTATGTGATGACTTTATTGTTATTATTTTGAATTATTACCTGAATTAGTACTCACTTTTATAGTCTGAAAATTTGAATAACATACAGACTGAGTATATAGGAAGTTCTATGCATTAGGAAGTTGTAATTGTATAGTTTTAACTACTAAATTATACATAGAGTTTATTCTATAGTACGGAGTATCTCTTAATATGCACATGTTTGTATATGTATTTGTAAAATTCTTTATGACTTCTTATTCCATATTGTTCCTATGATAGGGGATGACAAAATATTTGTTGACATTTGCTACAATTGGCTCTGAAAAGATAGCAATATATTGATGATATCGCTGATATATAATCTTAAAATGCATAAAACTTGGATTAATGCTCAAGAACAAGCAAAGCCTTTATAGATGGAGTCAACTCCTTTATTGATTTTGCTCGTGTTGGAGCTATAAGAGGGCGGATTGCATGTCCCTGCCATAGATGTTGTAATGATAAATGGTTCAGTTTGGATGTTGTACAAGTGCATATACTGACTTATGGTTTTTTACCGGGTTACACAACACGGATGTTTCATGGAGAGAATTATAAACATTCGTCGCTATCTCCATCTACTTATATACAAGAAACTTTATGCGTTGAAGATGACATAAGAGGCATAGTTCGAGATACTATTGGTGTTAATGACCAAAACTCTCAAGAATGCGATGGTAATGACCCAAACTCACAAGAGTGCGATGATAAGGACCCAAACTCACAAGAATGTGATGATGGTCACCCTAACTCACAACAAGGCAATGATAAGTTAATTAAATTCGATATATGAATTTATTATATCCAGGTTGTAAATATTCTAATTTATCATTCACTCTACATATATATCACATCAAGTGTTTAGGTGGAATATCTAATAAGTGTTTTGAGATGTTGCTAGAGCTTCTACGGGATGCTTTTCCTCACTTGACATCACTACCGTCACCTGTTAACGAAGCTAAGAAATTGACTAATGATTTAGGACTTGGTTATCATAAAAATACATGCATGTCCTAATGATTGTATAATTTATTGGCGTGAGATGGAAACTCAACAATCATGTCATATATGTGGTGCTTCTAGACATGAAAATGAATTGGGTGACGAACAGGGCCAAAGTTCTAACTCACGAAAGTTAAATAAGCCTGCAAAAGTCTTGCGTTACTTTCCTTTGATTCCAAGGCTGAAAAGAATATACATGTGTGAAAAAACAGCACAGGAAATGAGGTGTCACGATACAGGTCTTACGAATGATGGGAAATTAAGGCACCATGCAGATGGCCTTGCTTGGAAGGAATTTACTGTTCGGTATCCGAAGTTTGCCTCAGACCCTCGAAATGTTAGACTCGACCTTGTGAGTGACGGATTTAATCCTTTTCCTACGATGAGTACATCATATAGCACATGGCCAGTGTTGTTAATTCCTTACAATTTACCACCTTGGTTATGTATGAAACGACAGTCTTTTATTCTTTCAGCAATTATTCCGGGGGAGAAGGCCCTGGAAATGATATACATGTCTATTTACAACCTTTAATTGAAGAGCTTAAATTGTTATGGGAGGGTGTGGATGCCTACGATGCTTTTTCTGATCAACGATTTAATTTGAAAGCTTCACTTTTATGGACCGTGAATGATTTTCCCGCTTATGGAAACTTATCAGGTTAGAGCGTGAAGGGTCGTGTGGCATGACCGGTTTGTACAGAGTCAGCTCGTTCGATTTGGTTAAAGCGTAGCAGAAGATTTAGTTCTATGGGACATCGTAGATGGCTTGAGCGAAATTACAATTGATGGTAACTCCTGCTGCTATATTACAGTTCTGCTACTCAATCGATCTCTCTTTTCGCAACAAATTAATTCAACTACTCGATCGATTCTTTCAGTAAGTATGCCGATTCATTCATTAGTAGCTTTTCGATAATTTGTTCAAAAATTGTCGATTCATTTAATTTTTTGATATGTATGCGTTAGTTTTTATCTAGTGATACTGATCGTGATTTGTTATTTGATGATAATTGATGTTTGATTCAATCATTATTTGGTATTTGATGATAATTAATGTTTGATTCATTTAATTTATTGATATGTATGCGTTAGTTTTTATCTAGTGATACTGATTGTGATTTGTTACTTTTTCTGATTATTATTTGATTTCCAATTTATAAACTATAAAAGTCTGTGATATACATTGTAATATAGTGAAGCGTTTGTATCTAGCCCCATTATAGGTAGTTAGAGGATGTTCGGGTCTGGAAGTCGTCTGCAAAAGTATGAAACACAAAAACTTCAACATAATCCCCAACCTCCATTATCTAAATCAAATCCTTCTTCTCCTGCCTTTCAATCTTTCTTACATACACCATTTCGGCCTTTTAATTCACAAATGTCCTTGTCTAAAAAACAATTCCATACATTTAATCCCCAAGTTTCCTTGTCTAAAACACCATTTGCATGTTGTAGCCAGCAATCGTCTTTTACTAACATACAATTTCGACATTTTCTTGCTCCTGATCATGATAACTCATCATCATCAAGTTATAACCATGAACAATCCTCATCCTCTAAAGAAAAACGTTTTGAGTCAACTTTGAATGCAGAAAATAATCAACTTAATGAACATGATAACGAGGAGGTTGAGATAATAGGTAAGTTTTCGTATTTTATTACTAAAATGAACTTTTGCTTTTCTAATATTATTGCTAATAATGACTTGAAATTGTGTAGATACGAATGGAAATTTTATTAGAAAACAAAGAATGACAGAGAAAGATGTAGCTAAGCTAGTAACTGGTGAAAAAGTGTTGGTTTATCTCAATGAATTTGAGCAGCAAACCAAGTATGGAGTATAACATCCCGTTTTCCTTATACGTGTTCAAAGGTGCGTATTTTAACCTTGTGAATGTTTAAATCTTAACCGTGGTCGATCAAAATGATTTAAATGTGGGAAATGGGACCAAACTGGCAAGTTATTGTGTTCGGGTTAAATGTATCGCGTTTGGGCTCGTCGCGATACGCGTCACGTTTGACTGAAATGCGACATCTTGAAACCCCCACTTCTATCATTTTATTGCGTCTGAGTCATCGCATAACGCGACAGGGTGTTGCGAGACTCGACAAAGTCGCTGAACTAACCATTTTAACCCGTTTTTAAGGGTATCTTTTTGGGTGTTTTGTTCTTTTCACTTGGTGAACGGTTTAAGGACTTAAAAAATGATACAAGCTTATCCTCAACTCATTAAACACTCTTTCACCTACACCAATTAAATTCTAGAGAGAGAGTTAGAGTTTTAGAGTGAGAGATCTCACTTTGGGGAAGAAGAAGACCAAATCTTGCCCGAGTCCGAGTTTTAGAGTTGTCCCTACATCTCTAGCTACGTTTTGATAGTGTTGGTAAGTTTTAACTCTGAATTTCGAGTTCAATTTGATTTATAGCTAGGGTTTGTTCATTTAAAGCTTATAAGACCCATTTTAGGGTTAAATGGGTGAATTTGGTTAAACTTGATGTATGAAAACCCTAAGGTTTGTAATCTAGGGTTGGTCATCTAAATTGGGGTTTGTAAGTGTTAAATGTGTTGTTCAATCATTAACATACATATGTGTTAGTGAAAGAATTGTTAATGGGTTCAAGTTTGACCCAATTGTGAGTCTTGATGTTAAAATGAGTCAAATGGGTAATGGTTGACCTAGTTGGGCAAGATGGGTATGAAAATACCCTAAATTGGGTTAGTTGGTGTTATTGGACTTTAATCACTAGCTTTTAGTGATTAATGATAAGTCTTGACCTTGAATGGGCGGTTTTGGTGTAAATGGGCCATTTAATGCAATTGGGTCATTAAATGCACAAGTGTTAAGTACCGGTGTCTAGTCCAACTAGTTTATGTGCTGATTAGGTACTTAATGTATTAGGTACTTTGCTTTGAAGCTTATGGAAGTGCTAAATCATCACCGAAGTGATAAGGTGAGTGGAATAATTATACATGTGTGTATGTAATGTATTTATTTGTACAAAATTCGATGTGGGACTCAAGTTCAGGCGTGCGATACCACATCGGGTTGACATGTGATATGGGTTTAAAGTTCAGGCATTCTATACCATATCAACATGTGTGTGTGTGTGTGGGCATGAGGTGTGGGATTTAAGTTCGGCGTTCGATACCACATTTCACGTAGCGGGTGGGATTAAAGTTTGGCCTTACGATACCACCTAGGGGTTAGTGATATATGTCATTGTACACTAACGGTTGTTATGAACACCGATGGGAAATGCGAGTACCATTCCCTTGTACGATTGGTTAACCATGGTGGTGTGTTGTAGTGCAGCATATTATATTTGTTCGTGTTATATGCTATTACTAGATTTTAAGAGCCCGTGCGTTGCACGGTAGCTCTAAAAAATAGTTTTCAGAATCATTATTGTTTGTACAGTATTGTTTGTTGTTGATACCAGTTGTACAAACTCCAAAAAAAGGAATCAACATATCACAAGAATTGACTTCATGTACTACATTTCTTGAATTATTCTCACTACCAATACAGGTTAATAGGTCAAATTTTCCACCTTCAACTAAATATACTACTATGTTAGACTAATAAGTAATAAGTAATGCATTAATAGGTAAAAGGACTGCGGTGGCCATGTATTCCAGATATAAGCTATTGCTTTACTTGATATTAGCAAGTTTCCAACCTTGAATACTGCATTTTTAAACTACTGGTCAAGAATTCCTTCGGTTTTTACAAACTTATAACCCTGCAAATAACATTAAAAGTTATGTGTTAACAGTTTTATGAGCTCGTCCATTGAACGGAAGTCGTAAAATTGCATTTTCACATACTCGTGAATATGCGTGTCATATATGATACTACGGGTGTCATGGTAACTTTATGTTGTATGTAGGTTGAATTCTAATACAGTTTCTATAAACCATCATCTTAATAGTATAAACATATGCAGCATATTCGTAAATGGGTCAAAAAAATTTTTAGGATAAGGGGACTTTGCCTCGAAAAAATCTATTAGAGAATATAAAGGTACAACTACAACGGGCTTACAAACGGGCTTACATGGAGTTTTTAGTGAACGCGGGAAACACTTTTACAAATGACACCATGATGACAAAACGAATGACCAAAACAAACTAATGCGGCGAATTAGTGAACGTTCCAAGTTCTACAATCATAAAAATATTGGAGCATACAAATAAAATAATACCACAAAACATAATACAAGATAGTCAATATATGCTTCAAGTTTGTTCCATAATTAATAATTTGCATCCTTCTTTTGGTCTTAAAAGTATGAGTTGTCTCGTACATTTGCCAAAGCCCAAGTGACCCATCTCAAATAACAGCAACAATTGGATAACCCACTCATAATTGGCCCAATTGTAATAAATAGCATAGGAGCCCAATCTATTACCAAAACTATAAAACCGGCCCACGACATGAATATTCAACACTTGTTCATATGGACGCAGCCTTATAACAATTATAATACGGTTGGCCCACACAAAATGAATTGCACCGGCCCACTCATACCCCCTTTTAAAGAACTGGCCCAAATTCGATCTAGTCTTTTTCTTAATCCTTGACCTATGAGCTGAATTTCGCTAAACCAAACCATAATGTCTATACAGCCCAAAGTAATGAAATAATTGGACCCGTAATAACTAATGAATTGTAGGCTATTTTAGGGGCCATTTTCAGACATCAATAAAGAGAAACTCCATTTAAAAACAATAATGTCACTAATTAACTTGGCCTTTTTATGATCTGCTAACATGGTAAATTCCATAAGAAAAGCCAAGGCCATCATAATAACAACATAACACATACAACCATAAGCAATCTCCCATAAACTGAGACTATGACTTTTTATGGTCAAAAAAGCATCATTAAACCAATAATGGGCAACTTGAGACTATGACTTTTTATGGTCAAAAAAGCATCATTAAACCAATAATGGACAACTTGACTGTTAAATTCAACACTGCAACAAATAAAATGAACCTGGAAATCACTTTGGATGTGAAGGCAGCTCTAATGGTAGTTGACATAACCTTTGATTTCAGAGACATTCCAGCAAGATATAACCTTGATAATCCAGTAAGATGAGCTCCAATGGGTCAAAATTGACACCTCTAGTCTAGACAATAAACATAAATATTCCTGAGATTACTTGTTAAAGATGCTTTCTAGAGCGACCCTGAAAGTCACCATGCCAAGACGTTCAGAAGGAAAAACAGCATGCATTAAATAGGTTCTAATTACTAACTTAGAAAGTGGAAAAATATTAAACTACATTAAATATAATAATTACAAAGAGCGAGTAAAATGGGTGGTGAGTGGGTTGATTGTTAACAGAAAAGCTTGAACACAATGTTAAATATAATTAGAAAGTACTTATCCATATTTCAAATTCGATAATCATAAAAGTTTTTTATAGAAAAAATAGTAGGAAGTACTATTAATTTAATACTACTTAAGAGTGACTTTCAACTAACAGTCCTGTTCTTTTTTTTTTTTTTTTTGCAATTCTTTTCAATTTAACTGTAATGTAAAAAAATTGACCTAAAATGACCGACTCGTAAGTTAATGGGTGAAAATTGCCACCCAAATGACTCTATACCCCGTTCGTCAACAAAATATGAACGTAATTAATAACCTCATATTCAAGATCATCAGCTGCAAAAAAACATGTCCGGTTGATGCTCATATTTCTCACCCTGAAGACCACCCGATCTCAAAATATCACAAAGAACCTCCAAACTATTCCCTTGCGGTATCTTCTAGACCTCGTGTAATATAGGATTTACTAACATTTATGTGACTGGTTCTATACCTGCATTATAATGATGAAATTAAATCCTGTATTTTTGGAACAGATGTGTGAATATTACATAAAAATCTGAATATATGATCATCTTACCTTGCGCATAGTAAGGATGGATTGGTAACACACATTTTCAGAAAGCCTTTTACAGTGTATGATGTTTTGCTAATCGTTTGTGAATAACACCATCTTTTTAATCTTTACTAATCGCCAGATTTCGTCTTCTAAGGCGAGTCAATTTATCAAATTTAGTTACAATAGTCTTGTGAAAAAACATTACAATAGTTAGTTAATTTATCAAATTTATTGTTGGGTAATTTAAACTCATTTGCATACAATTAGCTCGACTTGATTTGGGGTTAATCTCATAATGATAATAGAGCGAGTCAAATGGATGGATAAAGTCAAACATGCTAATATAGGTGTTTTTATGTCTAACCTCCTGAATAATATTATATAACTTAATGATAACCATTGTAGTATAATATTGTTTTTGAATTTGAAATTTTAACTAAAGCATAAACTATTTTTAAAACATTTTAAAAGGGAATCCAAAGTGTTTCTGAGTCAATATGAGTTGATGCAGTCTGACCCATTCTAAAATGACCTGTTTCAACCTGAAATAATTTAGACTCGTTTCGACAAGAACTAATTTTGACCAGTTTCAACCTTAACTAATTTTGACCCGTCTTAAACTGAGACAAATTTGACCCGTACTGACGTAAATTAGTTTTGACCCGTTTAACCCGAAACTGCTTTTAACCCATTTTAACCGCAATCACTTTGACACGTTTCAATCTGAACAAATTTTGACAAAAGAAAACTGTCAAGGATGGTTACCATTAATTTCTAAAAGCATTAACATTATCCAAACCCCTTTTGAACCCCCATTCTAATAACCTTAACCTTGATGGCACACTCTATTCTTGATGGGGTAATATCTTGAACCATTACAAGATCGGGTTCTATAATCTGTCAACAAATGGGTAAAGGCTAGTAGAAAATCCAATTAATTTATACAAACCAATGAAGGAAACCAAATCATTAGTTTTAGTTTTTTATACAAAAAGTCGATTTCAACATAAACGAATTAGTAAAAACAAAATACAGTACTTATATGAGAGCAATATAACACAAAGCAAAATCATTTATCCATCATATCTTTCTTCATTTTTATGTTCAAACCCAAAATACAATAATCATCTGGAATCATAATCGAGGAAGAAGTATACAACAACAACAACAACAGACCCAATCCCACATGTGTGAAGTATGGGGGAGGTGGGACGTAGACAATCCTACCTCTATCCTAGAATAAAGATAGATCAAGAGATTGCTTCCAAGTGAAACACTCACAAGAGTAGAGAAAGTCCTCCCTCTCTCTATTCGACAGATAAAGAGATTGCTTCCAAGAGGACCTCCGGCCAAAAAAAGTAGGAAAATCATTAATAAAAAATGCTTAATAGAAGATAAATCAACAAATTCTTTTTATAAAGATTCACTCACTTGCAACAATTTCCAATGCTAGAAAGATACCAAAATGTATTTAATTTATCAGTTCAACCCATGTAGTAAGCTCTGTCAACCAAAGACAACTACAAAAGAACACATTATGTGAATATGTAGATTTGATGCCCTCTAGAAAAACAGTACCCTACACAATGATGTAACCAAAAATTATATTTCAAAGTTGATTATTTTGATGATAACAACAACGTAAAAAAAATCATAAAAAGACAGGTATATGCACATCAAGTCGAAGCCAATAACATCAATGATGGATAGCTTTAAGCTATCATCCAATAAGTCAGTGATAATAAGTTCCCACAGATTTATACAAATGGACATAACATTATATGTAATTTATAAGATAATTGCCAGCATATCATACATCATAACATTTTTTGAATAGTTTACAACATGTTGAATAACGTATCCGCTCATTCTCGTCATATACAAATCCAAAATTTATATAATCATTTATATAACATACTCGAACAAATCTCAAGTTAATAACTAAAAATGTATTATATGTTAAAAATAGTTCCAATCAACTGCCTTTCAAATAAAAAAAAGTTCCAATCAACATAAAAGAATATAAAATCATTGTACAAATTGAAAAATTGGTATTCATGAATGTTAAAAGATGAATTCATTAATACTATTTGAATAGAATAACGAAACTGTTTTTAAGAATAGAAGTTACATACATGGCAAGAATTAATGTAACTAATTTTAAAATTTTGACTAATTTTGAAACTTTAATCAATTAATATAACTAATTTGAAATTACAGAGTTAGGGTTACATACAGTAATGACATGTTTTTGAAGAATCACCAATTTCCGGTGTGATTGTATTCATATTCACCATTACATACATCTATTGACCCATTTCAGTTGTTGTGTAATACATAATGACATTTTTTTTATTGATACGAAACCCTAGAGTTGACGGTGTTTAGCAAACAATTCAATAGAAACGTAGGAGATGAAGATCAGTTTTGCGTTTTGTATGATGAAGATGATTGATGAATCTGACAGATAAACAGATTGTATGAGAGGAAGATGTGAAGCGGTTACTTAGTGAAACTCTAAAACTGATTCAAACCTATACGTATTGCTCAGAAAAATGTCCTGGATTAATTGGTGGTATCGACGATTCGAGTTACGGCCGGTACAGGCCTGCATCGGTGGTGATAATGGTGACTGGGTTTTTTTCTGATAGGAGAAAGAGAAAAGAGATGGTATTTATAGTTGTGAGAATACAGAGTAATTTTATTGGGACATGTGTCCTTTTGTCAATAGGTTTGAAGGGAAAATTGCCACCAATAGGATAATTACACGTGGAAGTGAATGGATGGAGTGATTGACAGCTTTACACGTCAGCAAAACCTTTACGGTTTGTAATATGTAGAGATTGTGCTAGCTTGTGTTATCGGAGATTTAGCGTTTACTTTGCGATGGTATGCTAATTATATTGCTAGCATGTATGCGGTAAATGTGTAAGTGATTGCAAGTATGTAGGTTATATATATATATATATATATATATATATATATATATATATATATATATATATATATATATATATATATATATATATATATATATATATATATATATTGCATTCACGAAACTTTTGATACGAGTTTGGAGAAGGAAAAAGGGGTTGCCGGGAATTAGATATTCCCATGATGATTGTGTAGCCATAGCTTTTGGAAGACGTCCTATTGTTTTGGGTAGTTTAGCCCCAAACCATGCTCGTGTGTCGTTTGGTTTTGGTAAATTATAAAATGTGAAAACTTTGAGGTAAGTTTATAAAAAGCTATAAAGGTAAGCATTAAAAAGGGTGTGCTTGAATTGTGGAAAAATAAAAAGTTTGGGGTGAATTTGTGAAATTTATAATACATTTGATTAAGGGCATTCGTGCCTATGATGTAAACTTTAAACTTGTTGAATGTTTAAACATTTTGTATGAACCGGTTGTCATCATGTAACCAATTAAAGTGGCATGTTATTGGCTTATTATTTTAAAAAAAAATTTCGGGTGTAAAGACGGGTTGGGTTGTTTCAAGTGGTTATTAGAGCATGATCTAAGGGATTTAGGCGACTTGAGATAGGTGCCTAGACTTAGACTTTATTGTGTATGCGCTTTGCGTAGGACTTGTAGGAGGCGGGTCGGACCGGGTTTGGTTAGTGCCTATGTTTAGGTGAACTAACTTTGCGGTAATTGTTTTATTTTGTGTTTGCGATCATCGAGCAAGATAGACGTTGTACTAGCGAGTTGATGCGACGTGTTCGCGTAACAATGACTAGCTACCATTGTTACGAGTGCATATCGTATTAAGCAAGCAATGTACGACAATTTTTGAGCGAGATGGGGTAGTGTGGTGTACTTATGACGTTCTCATTTGTCCCGTTGTTTAACCTATTTCGTTTTATAGAATGAAGATGAGAAACGGTCATGATTCCGATAATGGAGGTACGAGCGAAGACTTCGACTTCACGGCTAAGGTTGAGGCCATCTTTAAAAGTCAAAAAAGCGGAATTTCTTGAAGATGTTAGAAAGGTCTTCCAAGAATTAGTTGATTAGCAAATAACCGAGTTAATCAATGAACGAATGAATGACGCGATAAAAGAGGCATTCGAGGCTAGAAACATTTATCCTCATGGTGAAGGGGGTGAGGGTAATGGTGGACATGGAAGGCGAAACTTCCATTACAAGAATTTCAAGGATGCTCAACCTCCTATGTTCAATGGGGTGAGGGATCCATTGAAAAGCACATGTTGGATCTCCGACATCGAGGGGGCTTTCCGTACCGCCGAATGTCCTTCAGAGAAGAAAACGAGATATGGTTCTAGCATGTTGCGTGAAGAGGCTAAGTTATGGTGGGATGATAAAATTCAATTGTATGGTGAAGAGCAATGTATGAGCTTGTCGTGGGAAGAGTTTAAAAAGGAATTCTTTGATGAATATCGAACTCAAGCCGACATTAATAAAATCCAGGATGAGTTGCGCGATTTGCGACAAGGTTCGATGGACTTGGTTACTCTCAAGTCTACCTTCTTGTCAAAGACTCGTTTCTTTTCGGAGTATGTTGGTGATGACCGAATGTTGATGCTAGATTTTTATCGTACTTTAAGCGATGAGTTGAAACTTAAGATTAGTCGGGGAATGGCTAAGTCTTTTGAAGAGTTGTTTGAGTTGGCTCGGGTTTTGAACCGGAGGTCCCAAAAAGAAGTGATTTCTCTTTCTCTAAGAGAAAATTTGAAGCTACTAGTCATTCTAACAAGAAAAGTAAGGGTGCGAGTGAGAGTGTCGGTAGTGTGAAGAGAGGTGTCTTCGGTGGTCACATGGTCACTTGCTACAATTGTGGGCAAAAAGGTCACATCTCTCGGGATTGCTTAAAGCCGGCTAATAATAAAATCACTTATTTCTATTGTCAAAAAGAACGGCACCGAAAGACGGAGTGTCTCTATTTGCGTACCGACTAAGTTAAGAAGCTAGAGAAAGCGGCGGGTACAGCTAGGGGACGAAATTACTTGATGACCAATGATGAAGCCAAACAATCCAATGAAGTTGTCTCAACTACTTTCATGGTTAACTCTAATCCGGCAAGGATACTTTTTGATAGTGGTGCTAATTTGTCGTTTGTGTCTCCAGGATTTGTGCCTAAACTTAATAAACCGCTAGCTAAGTTAAGGCATCCGGTAGAAGTCGAAATAGCGGATGGAAAGACGGTGCTAGGATTGATGTTTGTAAAGATTGTAATGTTGTGTTTGGTACCGAAACATTTAAAATTGATCTTATCCCGATGACTTTGGGTGAGTTTGATATTGTGGTGGGTATGGATTGGCTCGATCATTATAGAGCCGATATTGCATGCCATGAAAAGTTTATTCGGGTAAAGACCCCAAGTGGGGGAGAGTTAATTATTCATGGTGATAAGCGAAGGAGACTCGTACCATTATGCACTTATGCACGGGCGCGACGTTTCCTTAATAGTGGTGGCATGATTTTTCTTGCCCATGTAGTTAATACCCGTGAAGAGCCACCATCCATTAGTGAAATTCCGGTGGTTAATGAATTCGAAGACGTTTTTCCGAATGAGTTACCGGGTGTTACGGTGGAAAGACAAGTTGAATTTCGCATTGAGTTGGTTCCGGGGGCTACACCCATTGCTAAGACTCCTTATCGTTTAGCGCCAACGGAAATGCAAGAGTTGTTGAACCAAACCCAAGAGTTGCTTGAAAAGGGTTTCATTCGACCGAGTGCCTCGCCATGGGGTGCTCTGGTTTTATTCGTGAAGAAGAAAGATGGTAGCATGCAGATGTGCATTGATTATCGGGAGTTGAACAAAATGACGATCAAAAATTGTTATCCATTGCCTCAGATTGACGATTTGTTTGACCAACTCTAAGGCGCGACGTATTTTTCTAAGATTGACTTACGGTCCGGCTATCACCAAATGCGGGTCCGTGAGGAATATATTGAGAAAAAGGCTTTTCGAACTCATTACTGGTATTTCAAATTCGTAGTTATGTCTTTTGGTCTTACGAATGCACCGGCGGCATTCATGGATCTTATGAACCGAGTGTGCCAACCTATGTTGGACAAGTCGGTGATTGTGTTCATTGACGACATACTTGTCTATTCTAAGAGTATGACGGAACATGAACACCATT
Source organism: Rutidosis leptorrhynchoides (assembly GCF_046630445.1). Lineage (NCBI taxonomy): Eukaryota > Viridiplantae > Streptophyta > Magnoliopsida > Asterales > Asteraceae > Rutidosis > Rutidosis leptorrhynchoides. The sequence continues at coordinate 138,119,857 of NC_092338.1, forward strand.
TGCGCAAAGTGTTGAAGATGTTGCGAAAGGAGAAGTTGTATGCTAAATTCTCCAAGTATGAATTTTGGCTAAGGGAAGTGCAATTCCTTGGCCATATTGTTAACAAAGAAGGTATTCAAGTAGATCCGGGGAAGATAGAGACGGTGAAGAGTTGGGGACAACCGACTACACCTACGGAAATTCGAAGTTTTCTCGGATTGGCCGGTTATTATCGTCGGTTTATCCAAGACTTTTCTAAGATCGCTTCTCCGTTAACAAAGTTGACGAGGAAGAATGCGAGATTTAATTGGGAAAATGAGCAAGAGATCGCTTTCCAATTGTTAAAAGAGAAGTTGTGTTAAGCTCCGGTTTTGGTGTTACCGAAAGGTGTAGAGGATATGACGGTTTATTGTGATGCCTCATTAAATGGGCTCGGGTGTGTTCTAATGCAACGGGGTAAAGTCATCGCTTATGCCTCTCGACAATTGAAAGAACATGAAAAGAGATACCCGACTCATGATCTTGAATTGGTGGAGGTGGTGCATGCGTTGAAAATTTGGAGCCACTACTTGTATGGTGTCAAGTGTACGATTTATTTGGATCACAAGAGTTTGTAACATCTCTTTAACCAACAAAATTTGAATTATCGTCAACGTAGATGGATGGATGTGGTAAAGGATTATGATTGTGAGATACTTTATCATCCGGGTAGGGCGAATGTGGTCGCGGATGCGTTGAGTCAAAAGAATCAACATCCAGCAATACGAGTAGGATCGTTACACATGATTATTACTAATGATTTTCTTGTAAAGCTTGGTGAGATCCAAATTGAAGCTTTTGTTAACAACAAGCATGAAGAACGAATCATGGGGCAAACGGAGTCTATTACCTTAGGCCCGCATGGTTTGTTGTCTTTTCAAGGAAGAGTGTGGGTGCCTAAGATGGGCGATTACCGACAAGTGCTACTTGATGAAGCACATAAGTCAAAGTATTCCATTTATCCGGGTGCGACAAAGATGTTCCTTGATTTAAAGAAAGAGTATTGGTGGCCCGGCATGAAACGTTATGTTGTTAAGTATGTTGAACAATGCGTCACGTGTTTTCAAGTTAAGGCCGAACACCAAAGGCCGTATGGTATGTTACAACTGTTAGAAATCCCGAAGTGGAAATGGGAGCACATTACCATGGATTTAATTACAAAGTTACCAAAGATGGCGAGAACCCAATTTGATACGATTTGGGCAATAGTTGATCGGTTGACGAAAAGTGATTTGTTTCTTCCTATCCGGGAGATGATATCGTCGGAGACTTTGTTTAAGTTGTTTATCAAGGAGGTGATATCAAGGCATGGGGTTCCTATATCTATTGTTTTGGATCGAGATACTCGTTTCACGTCTCGGTTTTGGAATAAGTTTCATGAAGATATGGGTACTCAATTGAAGATGAGCACGGCGTATCATCCTCAAACGGACGGTCAAACTCAGCGTACGAATCAAACGTTGGAGGATATGTTACAAGCGTGTGTTATTGATTTCGGTGGTAGTTTGGATGAGCACTTACCTTTGGTGGAATTCTCATACAACAATAGCTATCATGCTAGTATTGGAATGCCATCGTATGAGATGCTTTATGGGCGAAGGTGTCGAACTCCTATTTGTTAGGGTGAAGTGGGACAAAGGGAAATCGGGAGTACCGATTTAGTTTTAGACACGAATAGAAAAATTGAGATGATTCGGGCTCGACTTTAGGCGGCGCAAGATAGACAAAAATCCTATGCCGATAAACGAAGGCGACCGATTGAGTTCCAAGAAGGTGACATGGTGATGCTTAAGGTTTCACCATAGAAAGGTATTATTGGGTTTCGAAAATGGGGAAAGTTAGCTCCTCGGTTTATTGGGCCTTTTAAAGTTTTGGCTCGTGTTGGTGAGGTTGCTTATAGGCTAGAGTTACCCGAAGAGCTTACGGGAATTCATAACACATTTCATGTTTCTCATCTCCGTAAGTGTCTTGCGGATGGCTCGACTTGGGTGTCGTTAGATGAGATTGCTCTAAACAACAAATTAGAGTATGTCGAAGAACCGATTGCAGTACTAGATGAGAAGGTAAAGGTGTTGCGAAACAAAGAAGTTAAAACGTACAAGTTGCAATGGCGACATCGAAAAGGTTCCGAGTTTACGTGGGAACCCGAAGAGTTTGTTTTGGTGTATCTTCCGGCTTGTCATGCGGCTTGGATCGTGAGGACGCGCTCCGATTCAAGTAGGGGAGAGTTGTAACATCCCGTTTTCCTTATACGTGTTCAAAGGTGCGTATTTTAACCTTGTGAACGTTTAAATCTTAACCATGGTCGATCTAAATGATTTAAATGTGGGAAATGGGACCAAACTGGAAAATTATCGCGTTCGGGTTAAATGTATTGCGTCTGGGCTCGTCGCGATACGCGACACGTTTGACTGAAACGCGACATCTTGAAAACCCCGAATTCTGTCATTTTATCGCGTTTTGTTTAATGTTATCACGTTTGAGCCTTCGCATAACGCGACAGTTGTCGCGAGACGCGACAGAGTTTCTGAACTGACCATTTTAACTCGTTTTTAAGGGTATCTTTTGGGGTGTTTTGGTCTTTTCACTTGGTGAACGGTTTGGGGACTTAATAACTGATACAAGCTTATCCTCAACTCATTAAACACTCTTTCACCTAGACCAATTAAATTCTAGAGAGAGAGTTAGAGTTTTAGAGTGAGTGAGCTTACTTTGGGGAAGAAGAAGACCAAATCTTGCCCGAGTTCGAGTTTTAAAGTTGTTCCCTACATCTCTAGCTACGTTTTGATTGTGTTGGTAAGTTTTAACTCCGAGTTTCGAGTTCAATTTGATTTATAGCTAGGGTTTGTTCATTTAAAGCTTGTAAGACCCATTTTAGGGTTAAATGGGTGAATTTGGTTAAACTTGATGTATGAAAACCCTAAGGTTTGTAATCTAGGGTTGGTCATCTAAATTGGGGTTTGTAAGTGTTAAATGTGTTATTCAATCACTAACACACATATGTGTTAGTGAAAGAATTGTTAATGGGTTCAAGTTTGACCCAATTGTGAGTCTTGATGTTAAAATGAGTCAAATGGGTAATGGTTGACCTAGTTGGGCAAGATGGGTATGAAAATACCCTAAATTGGGTTAGTTGGTGTTATTGGACTTTAATCACTAGCTTTCAGTGATTAATGATAAGTCTTGGCCTTGAATGGGCGGTTTTGGTGTAAATGGGTCATTTAATGCAATTGGGTCATTAAATGCACAAGTGTTAAGTGTTGGTGTCTAGTACAACTAGTTTATGTGTTGATTGGGTACTTAATGTATTAGATACTTTGCTTTGAAGCTTATGGAAGTGCTAAATCATCACCAAAGTGATAATGTGAGTGGAATAATTATACATGTGTGTATGTAATGTATTTATTTGTACGAAATTCGATGTGGGACTCAAGTTCGGGCGTGCGATACCACATCGGGTTGACATGTGATATGGGTTTAAAGTTCGGGCGTTCGATACCATATCATCATGTGTTTGTGTGTGTGGGCGTTAGGTGTGGGTTTTAAGTTCGGGCGTTCGATACCACATTTCACGTAGCGGGTAGGATTAAAGATCGGGCGTACGATACCACCTAGGGGTTAGTGATATATGTCGTTGTACACTAACGGTTGTTATGAATACCGATGGGAAATGCGAGTACCATTCCCTTGTACGATTGGTTAACCATGGTGGTATGTTATAGTGTAGCATATTATATTTGTTCGTGTTATATGCTATTGTTGTGCTAGCTTGTGTTATCGGAGATTTATCATTATACTTTGCGATGGTATGGTAATTATATTGCTAGCATGTATGCGGTAAATGTGTAAGTGATTGCAAGTATGTAGGTTATATATATGTGTATAATTATTGCATTCACTAAGCTTTTACTTACCCCTCTCGTTGTTTACTTGTTAGGTATGAGTTTGGAGAAGGGAAAAGGGGTTGCCGGGAATTAGATATTCACATGATGATTGTTTAGGCATAGCTTTTGGAAGACGGCCTATTGTTTTGGGTAGTTTAGCCCCAAACCATGATCGTGTGTCGTTTGGTTTAAAACTATAATTTTAAGGTCGAACTTGTAATACATTTGATTAAGGGCCTTTGTGCCTATGATGTAAACTTTAAACTTGTTGAATGTTTAAATGTTTTGCATGAACCGTTCGACATCATGTAACCAATTAAAGTGGCGTGTTATTGGCTTATTATTTTTTTTTAAAAAAAAGTTTCAGCTGTAATGATGAGACGACCCGTCCTAATCCATAACGACGAATACATTTACATATGGATACATTACGAGGTTCTGATCTCTAAATGATACATTTTACAAAACATTGCATTCGTTTTTAAAAGACAAACTTTCATTTACATCAAAAGTTGACAGGCATGCATACCATTTTATAATATATCCAAACTATAAATGACTTAATAGTAATCTTGTTGAACTCAACGACTCGAATGCAACGTCTTTTGAAATATGCCATGAATGACTTCAAGAAATATCTCTAAAATGAGCAAATGCACAGCGGAAGATTTCTTTAATACCTGAGAATAAACATGCTTTCAAGTGTCAACCAAAAGGTTGGTGAGTTCATAAGTTTATCATAAAACAATAAAATTTAGTAATTTCGATAGACCACAAGATTTCAATTTTATAATCAACAAACAGGATTTACACATCTGTATACAAATCCATTCATACGAATAAACACCTGGTAACCGACATTAACAATAATGCATATAGGATATCCCCAAAGACACAGGATTAAGACATCTGTATACATACAGGATTAACACATCTGTACAAAAATTGAAGTACTAAAGCATCCAAACTCTCAGGATGGGGGTCGTTAGTGCCCATAGATCTATCTTTAGGATTCGCGTCAATTAGGGGCCAGTTCCCTAATTCTTAGGTTACCAAGCTATAAGGGGGTGATATCCGGTATAATAATTCAGTCGTAGAATATTTTTAAGTACTCGTGTCTATTTCGTCAAACATTTATAAAAGCAGTTCATGCATTCTCAGTTCAAAAATATAGATTGCAAAAGCATTTAAATAAAACAGTTGTATAGCAGTTATAAAACAGCGCATGTATTCTCAGTCCCAAAAATGTAAAGAGTAAAAGGGAATCAAATGAACTCACAATACTGTATTTCGTAGTAAAAATACATATGATGGTATTGACAAATGCAAGGTTGGCCTCGGATTCACGAACCTATATTAAGTATATATATATATATATATATATATATATATATATATATATATATATATATATATATATATATATATATATATATAATGGTCAAAATCTGTCTAACAATTAAGGTCGAGTCATAGTGTACCATAATCCTAATGCTCGAGACTGATATGCAAAAGTTAACAAAAATCAGTTTGACCCAAAATGACTTTCAAAATCTATACATGTTTATTATATACCTTAAATATAGTCATTTTATATATTTAAATATATTTATCAGATTTTATTAGAGTAAATAATACAAGTCATAAATAAAAATTTATATTAAATTTATATATGATAAAAATATACATTTATATATCTCGAGTAATAAAATTTATAAAATTCACTCAAAATCATAAACATATAGTGATATGTATTATTAATGTAATTATATTACGTGTGGTAAAAATATCTTTGTATCATATATTTATTTGATAAAATAATATTGATAATAATAATAATGAGTAAAAATTGTATTATTTTGTAATAATAATAATGATAATATTAACAAAGATAATGTTATTAAAAGTGTTTAATATAAATAACAAGGGTAATAATAATGATGATATTAATAATACTAATAAAATTGATAATAACGATAATTTTAAATAAAATGGTAGTTTTAAATTCTATACATTTAATAATACTATATTCTTAATAAAAACGATAATTCTTAATAATAATAAGTTTTAATAGAATAATAGTTTTAATAAAAATGATAAATTTTAAATGATAATTGGTACTATCGATACTTTAATATTAGTAAAAAAATTAATATAATTTATCTTAATAATAATATTTACTATATATAATATATAATTATTATAATAAGAATAGTAATAATAATATTTTAAAAATAATTATATCAAAATGATAATTTTTAATAATAATCCTAATATGATAATAATGATAATATTTTATAATAAAAATGATATTTCTATTAGAAATGATAATTTTAATAAAAGTGATAATTTTTAATATTAATGATACTTTTAATAATAATAATAATGATAAAATAATAAAATGATAGTTTTTATAAAAATGTTACTTTTTAATATTAACGATAATTTCAGTAATAATATCAATACTACTACTACTACTACTACTACTACTACTACTACTACTAATAATAATAATAATAATAATAATAATAATAATAATAATAATAATAATAATAATAATAATAATAATACTAATAATAACCTTAGTGATAATAACGATAATGATAATAATAATAATAATTTATAGATAATAATAATAACGACGATAATAATAACGACGATAGTAATAATAATAATAATAATAATAATAATAATAATAATAATAATAATAATAATAATAATAATAATAATATTATTATTATTATTATTATTATTATTATTATTATAGTTAACGATAATTCAGTTGACCATATCTTTAAATCCGTTCCTCGAAATCACACGACTTCTAAATGACAAGTTAATAATTTTTTGACAGCTTTCCAACGACATGTATATCATATAGGTTATATCAGTATTATATGTATTAAATTCATGATTCATCAAACACTATTTAACAACGAAATAAAACATACAAGCATGCATGATCATATATACTCGAGCACTAGTCAGGGATACACTATTAATATATAAAAGATAATATATGAATGCTCACGTATCAATATTGTGATTCAATATTGCAGAAAAGTACGTAAACACAACGGAAATGATAAACACTAGATTGACCTCACGAGCATACCCCTGAACAATACCCATAACCTCCATAGCTATAACCCATAATTTCCTTAGCTCTATCCCGCTCGAAAAACCCGTTTGAAATAACTCGAGCAAAACCTCGTCGTTGTATTTTATGTATAATACTAATAATACTACTACTACTAATAATAATAAGATTAATATTAATCTTAATAATATATATATATATATATATATATATATATATATATATATATATATATATATATATGGAGTAAGATAGAGAGATCGAGTGATATATGATAAATGAAATCGGCCGAACAATGATAGAGCTTTATAGCCTTTTTCTGAACCCATGACTCCGCGATTGTGGAGGTTGTAAAGGTGTGAAGCCCGCGATCGTGGCACTCCAACATCCAGCTCAGACACGATAATCTGGTGGGCTGCCGACAGTTTTTATTATATTTAATATAATATATATAAATTATATAATTAATTATATATTATATTATATTTACGTGCATAGTTAACCTGTAATTTTTGTTCCAACGACTTGTATGATGATGCTCGACTCATGTCCAGCTTCCGATTTTTTAAATGTATATTCGTACGTTAAGAAAACTTGTACTTTACATTTCGTGACTCGTACCCTTGTCAAAATATAGGCTAAAATTATTGATAAACCATATTACTGGAAATATAACTTGAACATTCAAGTGTTTTGGTTAATTGCTTATTTAAATCAACTTTTCATTGTTTATTAAAATATATTTAATAATATATTTAAAATATTAGTTAAATCAAAATGTTTAATATTACACTGTAAATATATATATATATATATATATATATATATATATATATATATATATATATATATATATATATATATATATATATCTTCATATAGGAAAATAATTTATATAATTGGAATATTTATTTAATATAATATTTAGTTTTTCAAAACTAATTCTATTTCAAAGTTCGTTTTATATAATTTAAACTCGTTTAAATAATAGAAGTTATTATATCAAATAATGTTTTTAATAATATGAAAACTTAATAATTAATTTACCAACGCACACGAGGCAATCACTGTAAAGCATGCTTTTGAAAATTAAATAAGAATCTCCAATAACTTTTGACTAACTCTTATTAATGACACTTTTGTTCTTACTTGTAAATCACTTTACCAAAAATTCTGAATACCGTTAAAAATGAAAGGTTTCCTAAATCAAAGTGGACCTCTCAACAGAGACCCGTAATCATATCTCAAAGTATCTGATAATTCAATCATTTGATATTATCTTCTAATTCCATCGATAAACATATTGAAACAAATACGCTCATGTAAAGTATTATACATTTAATATTTTGTTAGCATTTTCAAGTTATAGTATATATATATATATATATATATATATATATATATATATATATAATCATATCCATTTATATAATGGTTCGTGAATCGTCGAAATTTGGTCGAGGTTAAATGAATGTATGAACACAGTTTAAAATTCTTGAAATTCAACTTAACAAACTTTGCTTATCGTTTCGGAATAATATAAAGATAAAGTTTAAATTTGGTCGGAAATTTTCGGGTTGTCACAAAAGACGGGTTGGGTTGTTTCATGGAGGGTCACTATGCGCTAGATTTGTGGGAAAATGTTTAAAACAACAACGTTTTTGCCCCATTGAGTTAAAGTGTAGCGACTCGACCAAATCGACATTGACAGTGCCGTCTACTTAGGTCCCACTACGTGGTCATAAGTCTTTAAAATAACGTTTGACCAAAATATGTCGCATTCATTTCATATGTAAGGATGTTTCAAAGTTTACAAAGTAGTTCAACGACTAAATAAGTTACAACATTTTAAATACAAATGAAACCTATGCGACACAATATAAGTTAAGTCAAAAGACGCTCCATGAATGTATGTATACTCGACATCCAAGCAAGTATCAAAATATAGTGCGGAAGCATGTATCACATAGCGTTCAAGGACCTGAGAAAACATATAGAAAACTGTCAACGAAAAACGTTGGTGAAATCATGGGTGTATTAGTAAACGTTATTTTTGAACCACAAAATTTTGTATTCCAATAACGTTGATTAGCTAAATCGCTTACATTCCAAAGTTGTTATTCGTTTGTGGATCACCCAATTATCAATACTTAACTGTTCACGTACCCCATTATCATAGTGTTAGAACCTACACTATATACTCGAAAATATATTTCATCCGCTAACGGTAGCGAACCGTCCGAATGAAGGCTTGTCAAGCCCATGTGATCACATAACATAAGTTCACGTTTACATCCTGCAAGTGTAACTAATGATAATTGAATTAAGGCCTTTTTGTTCTAACTCTCACGTGGAATGTTTGTTTTTGTACTTGTGTTCAAAGCATAAAAGTATTATATGTATATGTTTCTCATCCCATAGTTTAAAGAGTAAAAGTTGTTGAAAAGGTAGGACTATGATCTCACCTTGTTTGCACGAATATAATGTACTTCACAAGTAAATGTGTGCAAGAACGAATGCTAGTCTTGACCTAAACAAATAGGTTGTATCAATATTGGTAAACACGGTCGGTCAAAGTTGTTCAATTAGTCCTATGGCTCGTTACGACTCAATTATATAGCATGTAAGTCACGTTGTCAAGTTTCATGCAAGATATAAGCATAAAAGAAAGATTATAATGCTTAAACAAAGTATTGGTTAAGTTTGAATAAAAGTCAACTTTGGTCAAAGTCAACGAAAAAGTCAACACGTTCGGGTCAGGTCTCGAACTATTTTTCTAAGCTAATTATTCATATATAAGCATGTTAGAACAAGTTACATGTTAATTGGAGGTGCGTAGCATAGCTAGAATTTTTCATGTAAAAGTCAAGTTAAACAGCCCCCGAACAAGGCATATGTCGCGCCGCGACATTGGGTGGCCACGCCGCGACACTCAACGTGAGTTGGTGCCTGGGTCGTTTCAAATGTCTAAGTCTCAAACCAAAATTCATTCAATCACAAATAACGAACCGTAAACACTTAAAACACGTATCTTATATCGTTGGAAAGGTAATTTAACTAGGAATACAACCAAACATGTTTCATCAATCAAATTCATCATTTGCAATAATCGAATTTCAAGTTGAATGATCAATTAATGCTCATCATAAATGCCTCAAGTTCATAAATGCACATTGATGATTCGGGAATTAAATGCACACATGTGATACGCCATTTCGTAAGTAATTACGCATATAATACAACTAAACACTTATAAACAACATTGCAAAGCATTCAATGCATCAAAAGTTCATTTTATTCCTATCAAACCCTAGCTCAAAATCATAAATTCATCAATGATGTTTATGAAGTTTCTCCAAGTCAACCTACATATTAAATTGAAGCTAGTGATGCTAGTAACACATTTAATACATGCACTTTTAACATCTAACAACATTTAAACAACTAAATCCCAAGATCAAACACACCCATTTCAAGTTCATGCTAGTTACTCAAGATAACAAGATCGAGCATGTAATTCACATATTCATGTTAGGCTTGAGCCATATACACTAATTAACACTTTGATAAGTCAAAAACATCAAGAACAAAGAATCTAGTGTTTTTAGAAAGTTACCCAAAAGAGATGAAATCGGTATGGAATTGAAGAGGAAGATGCAAGGATTCCAAATATGTAATTTGTTTTGAAGAACACTTGCTAGATCGATTATGGATGATGAATCTTTGATTTGAGTTTTTGAGAGCAAAAGTGGAAGTATTAAATGAGATGGGGAGGTGAATGATTGAGTGAAGGAGAAGGGTTTGACTAGTTGACCTAGTCAAATCTTTGGCCTCTTGACAAGTTAAGTCCCTCAAGTTTAAAAGCGGGTGCGTGAATGACCTAAACAAAATATTTTAAAACCGCGTATTAACGGAAGATGTTATAATTATATGACGGACTTTAAAATAATTAAACGGAAAGTAAACGGAAAAAGACGGGATGTTACATTACCTACTCCTTAAAAGAAATTTTGTCCCGAAATTTAAGTAGGCATAGTAGTTGTTGTTTCTTCCTCGAGATCTTACGTTTCCAAATCCACGAATAAATGAGGGTACTTCCTTTTCATTTGATCTTGTCTTTCCCAAGTAAAGTGGGGTCCTCTTTTGGCGTTCCAACGGACTTTGACAATCGAAATTTGGCTTTGTTTTAGCGTTTTGACGGAGTGGTCCACAATTTCAACTGGTTCTTCCACGAAATGCAGTTTGTCATCAACAGTAAGCTCCTCGAGAGGGATGACGAGTTCGGGCTCGGCAAAATACTTATTCAAATTTGATACATGGAAAGTAGGATGTACGGAGCTCAATTGAGGTGGAAGATCTAAACGATAAGCAACAGTTCCAACACGCTCCAAGATTTCGAAAGGGCCAATATACCACGGATTTAGCTTCCCTCATTTCCCGAAACGGATTACACCTTTCCAAGGTGCAACTTTTAACATTACATGATCACCCACTTGGAACTCAAGATCCTTACGTCTAATGTCGGTATAGCTCTTTTGACGACTACGGGCCATCCTGAGCCTATCTCGGATTTGAATAATCTTCTCGGTTGTTTCATGAATGAGTTCGGGACCGGTGATTTTCTTGTCGCCTACTTCGGCCCAACAAAGAGGAGAACGACATTTTCGGCCATATAGAGCTTCGAATGGTTCAACATTAATACTCGTGTGATAACTATTGTTGTAAGAGAATTCGGCGAGAGGCAAGTGCTTGTCCCAAGCTTTTCCGAAATCGATAAGGCAAGCTCGTAACATATCTTCCAAAGTTTGAATTATGCATTCGCTTTGTCCATCGGTTTGTGGATGATATGCCGTGCTCATGTCTAATAGTGTTCCCAACGCTTCTTCTAAGGTACGCCAAAATCTAGAAACAAAACGGTCATCTCGGTCAGAAGTAATCGATAGAGGTACACCGTGACAGGCTACGATCTCTTTAATGTAAAGTTGTGCAAGTTTTTCCATTTTGTCAATTTCCTTCATGGCTAGGAAGTGGGCGGATTTTGTGAGACGGTCAACAATAACCCAAATGGTATCATAACCGCCCGCCATTCTTGGTAGTTTGGTGATAAAATCCATCGTTATTCTTTCCCACTTCCATTGCGGGATTTTGGGTTGTTGAAGCAATCCGTACGGTCTTTGATGTTCGGCTTTGACTTTGGAGCAAGTTAGGCATTTTCCAACATAAGTAGCGACGTCCCTTTTAATGTTCGGCCACCAATATTGTTCTTTGAGGTCGTGGTACATCTTATTGGCACCGGGGTGAATTGAATACCTTGACTTATGGGCTTCGTCTAGAATAAGGCTTCGCAAGTCCCCATAACTAGGCACCCAAATTCTTCCGGCGAAATATCGAAGTGCGGTCTCCTTAACTTCGAATCATGAGGCGAGGACGTTCAAGCGTTCGAGAGAGATATTTTCATCCTTGAGAGCCTCATCTTGGGCTACACCAATTTGGTTATTGAGATTAGTGTGGATGGTGATGTTTAAAGCTTGGACACGAAGAGGCGCCGCTCTTTCTTTTCGACTTAAGGCATCGGCTACTACATTTGCCTTCCCGAGATGGTAACGAATCTCACAATCTTAATCATTCAAAGTTTCAATCAACCGTCATTGTCTTATGTTTAGTTGCTTTTGATCGAAGATGTGTTGGAGGCTTTTGTGATCGGTGAAAATAGTACTTTTGGTCCCATAAAGATAATGTCTCCACATTTTGAGTGCAAAGACGATGGCTCTGAGTTCAAGATCATGTGTCGTGTAGTTCCGTTCATAGATTTTCAATTGTCGGGAAGCATAAGCAATAACCTTCTTTCTTTGCATCAATACGCGCCTAAAACCATGTTTCGAGGCATCGCAATTTACAACAAAATCATCATTGCCTTCAGGAAGCGACAAGATATGGGCAGTGGTTAACTTTTTCTTCAAGATTTGAAACGCGGATTCTTACTCGGTTGCCCAAACGAATTTCCTTCCCTTATGAGTTAATGCGGTTAAAGGACATGCAACCAAAGAGAAATTTTCGATGAATCTACGATAATACCCGGCAAGGCCTAAGAATTGACGAATGTGAGTAGGAGTAGTAGGGGTTTCCCATTTGCCAATGGCTTCGATTTTTGCGGGATCGACCTTAATACCTTGATCGCTTACAACATAACCAAGAAATTGAACTTCCTTCAACCAAAATTCACACTTGGAGAATTTGGCATAGAGTTGTTCTTGTCTCAAGAGTTAAAGAACAAGTCGGAGGTGGTGTTCGTGTTCTTCTTCGCTTTTAGAATAGACCATGATATCATCGATGAATACAATAATGAATTTGTCGAGATACAGTTTGCACACGCGGTTTATAAGATCCATGAACACCGTCGGTGCATTGGTTAATCTGAATGGCATTACAAGAAACTCATAACTACCGTAACGTGTCCGGAAAGCGGTTTTGGAGACATCTTCCCCCTTAACCCTTAGTTGATGATAACTCGAGCGGAGATCGATTTTTGAATATACACAAGATCCTTGTAGTTGATCAAAGAGGTCGTCGATGCGTGGAAGAGGATATCAGTTCTTAACCGTCAATTTGTTTAGTTCATGATAATTGATACACATTCGTAGGGATCCATCTTTCTTCTTAACGAATAAAATCGGAGCACCCCGTGGTGAATGGCTAGGTTGGATAAAACCATGGTCAAGTAGTTCTTGAATTTGACTTTGTAATTTTTGCATTTCAGATGGAGCAAGTCTATATGGTGCACGTGCTACGGGTGCGGCTCCCAGAATAAGATCGATTTGGAATTCTGCTGGTCGATGAGGTGGAAGACCCGGCAATTCGTCAGGAAATACATCAAAAAAGTCACGAACAATTGGCACATCATCGATATGCTTTTCATCGGTCTCGACTTTCTTAACGTGGGCTAGGATCACGAAACAACCTTTACGAAGTAATTTTTCAACTTTAAGGCACGAGATGAGATTGAGTTCGGTGCAACTCTTATCGCCATAGACAATCAAGGGTTCACCATTCTCGATAGAAATTTGGATTGCGTTAAGATCACAAAGGATGTGAGATTTTATTTTTGCTATCCAATTCATACCAATTATTACATCGAAGCACCCTAGTTCCATAGGTATCAAGTCAATTTCAAACTCTTTACCCAATAAGTTTAACGTACACCCCCGATAATATTTTTCGGCACTTAATAGTTTTCCGTTGGCCACTTCAATAGTATAAGTAGTATCTAGGGGGAGTGGTGGAGCGCGAAAAGCGTGAGTCAAAGTCTTGGATACAAAACTCTTATCGGCACCCGAGTTGAATAAACACAAAACATAAGTGTTGTTGAGAAGAAATGTACCCGTGACTAGTTCATTGTCATCTCGGGCCTCTGCGGTGTTAATGTTGAAAGCTCGGCCGCGTGCATTGGGGTTGAATTTCTTCTTTGGGCATGCATTTCTAAAATGACCCGGTTGGCCACATTAAAAAAAGCACCCGTCTTTGGTGCATTGGGCCCCTTTTGAGCGACGGGGGCGGCACTTCTACAATCATTTGCCACATGACCACTTCTTTGACACCGGTGGCAAAATAGCTTGCCACATTCACTATAGTGATTCTTGTGGCATTTGTTGCAAAAAGGTTGAGTTCCGACATAACTTTTCTTGCCGTCGGAGGTGAAAGGCTTCTTGGTGAAGTTGTTGTTGTTGTAGTTGCTTGATTGAGTGACTTCCCATTTTCTTTTGTTGCCACCCGATTTATCCTCGGCCTTAGGTGCCGGCACTTCGATTTCATCCACCGTTTTTATCAATTGGCTGGCCATCTTTAAAGTTTCTTGTAGGTTAGCGGGTTTGGATGACATCACCCCGTGTCTAATGCTCTTAGAGAGGCCATCCATGTAAAGTTCAACCCTTAGGGGCTTAGGAGTCACGAGGACCGAACACATTAGGGCTAGCTCAGAAAACCGTTGATTATAAGTCTTGAGGTCATTTTCGACCGCTTTCAAACTTTTTAGATCGCTTTTGAGCCTTCGAGACTCTTCACGCAGGAACTATTCGGTGATCATCTTTCCTCTTAAGTCGACCCAAGAGAGTGCGTGCACTTCATCGGTACCCACCGATTGTACATATGTATTCCACCATGTGAGAGCAAACCGGTGAAAGTGTGAGTGGAAAACTTGACCTTATCTTGGTCCCGGTAACCGCTTATGCTAAAGACGGCTTCCATTTGTTCGAACCATCGGGTGAGAGTAATCGGTCCCCCGGTTCCATCGAAAGTATGAGATTTGCATCCCATGAAAGTTTTGTAGGAGCACCCCTCATTTGAATTACCGGCTCCGTTGTTGTTGTTGTTGTTGTTGTTGTTGTTGTTGTTGTTGTTGTTGTTGTTGTGGTTGTTGTTATTGTTATTGTTGTTGGAAGAGTGACCGGCCATGGCCGCATCTACAGCGGTGGCTATCATTCATTGAAGAGCTTGTTCGGGAGTTTCATTGCATGGAACTCGGCGAGGTGGCATTGTTCCTTCAAGACACAAGAATATCGTTGATTAGTATTCTTAATAATACTAATCGTGATATGGAATAAAGATAGATAGAAATTTTCCTTGACTCGCCCTAAATTCTTTATGTTATAATGTCGAAACGTCCATATGAGTCACCGTAATATAATACCGGCAATTATATTACCCTAATTCATATGTGCATTCGACATTAACACTTAAGGTCAAGATGGCATGTCAATCAAATTAAACAACATGAGATTAAGATGAAATAGGAGTTAGATACGAATAGAAGAGTTCAAGTATAAATGCACAAGTAGTCAAGCAAGTCCTACTTCAAGTCTATATGCCGGTTGTAGTCTAGACTCACTAATGTACCCTATGACTCGGGGTTGACACCAATGAACTCTAAATCCCTACAACCAACGCTCTGATACCATCTGTAGTGACCCGGCCAAATCGTCATTGATGGGGCCTTCTACTTAGGTCCCGTTACGTGGTTATAAGTCTTTAAATAACGTTTGACCAAAATATGTCGCATTCATTTCATATGTAAGAATGTTTCAAAGTTTACAAAGTAGTTCAACGACTAAATAAGTTACAACGTTTTAAATACAAATGAAACCTATGCGACACAATATAAGTTAAGTCAAAAGACGCTCCATGAATGTATGTATACTCGACATCCAAGCAAGTATCAAAATATAGTGCGGAAGCATGTATCACATAGCGTTCAAGGACCTGAGAAAACATATAGAAAACTGTCAACGAAAAACGTTGGTGAAATCATAGGTGTATTATTAAACGTTCTTTTTGAACCACAAGATTTTGTATTCCTATAACGTTGATTATCTAAATCGCTTACATTCCAAAGTTGTTATTCATTTGTGGAGCACCCAATTATCAAGACTTAACTGTTCACGTACCCCATTATCATAGTGTTAGAACCTACACTATATACTCAAAAATATATTTCATCCGCTAACGGTAGTGAACCATCCGAATGAGGGCTTGTCAAGCCCATGTGATAACATAACATAAGTTCACGTTTACACCCTGCAAGTGTAACTAATGATAATTGAATTGAGGCCTTTTTTTTCTAACTCGCACGTGGAATGTTTGTTTTCGTACTTGTGTTCAAAGCATAAAAGTATAATATATATATGTTTCTCATCCCATAGTTTAAAGAGTAAAAGTTGTTGAAAAGGTGGGACTATGATCTCACCTTGTTTTCACGAATATAATGTACTTCACAAGTAAACGTGTGCAAGAACGAATGCTAGTCTTGACCTAAACAAATAGGTTGTATCAATATTGGTAAACACGGTCGGTCAATGTTGTTCAATTAGTCCTATGGCTCGTTACGACTCAATTATATAACATGTGAGTCACGTTGTCAAGTTTCATGCAAGATATAAGCATAAAAGAAAGATTATAACGCTTAAACAAAGTATTGGTTAAGTTTGAATAAAACTCAACTTTGGTCAAAGTCAATGAAAAAGTCAACACGTTCGGGTCGGGTCTCGAACTATTTTTCTAAGCTAATTATTCATATATAAGCATGTTAGAACAAGTTACATATTAATTGGAGGTGCGTAGCATAGCTAGAATTTTTTCTATAAAAGTTAAGTTGAACAGCCCCTGAACAAGGCATATGTCGCGCCGCGACATTGGGTGGCCGCGCCACGACACTCAACGTGAGCTGGTGCCTGGGTTGTTTCAAATGTCTAAGTCTCAAACCAAAATTCATTCAATCACAAATAACGAACCGTAAACACTTAAAACACGTATCTTATATCGTTGGAAAGGTAATTTAACAAGGAATACAACCAAACACGTTTCATCAATCAAATTCATCATTTGAAATAATGGAATTTCAAGTTGAATGATCAATTAATGCTCATCATAAATGCCTCAAGTTCATAAATGCACATTTTTGATTCGGGAATTAAATGCACACATGTGATACACCGTTTCGTAGGTAATTACGCATAAAATACAACTAAACACTTACAAACAACATTGCAAAGCATTCAATGCTTCAAAAGTTCATTTTATTCCTATCAAACCCTAGCTCAAAATCATAAATTCATCAATGATGTTTATGAAGTTTCTCCAAGTCAACCTACATACTAAATTGAAGCTAGTGATGCTAGTAACACATTTAATACATGCACTTTTAACATCTAACAACATTTAAGCAACTAAATTCCAAGATCAAACGCACCCATTTCAAGTTCATGCTAGTTACTCAAAATAACAAGATCGAGCATGTAATTCACATATTCATGTTAGACTTGAGCCATAGACACTAATTAACACTTTGATAAGTCAAAACATCAAGAACAAATATCTAGTATTTTTAGAAAGTTACCCAAAAGAGATGAAATCAGTATGGAATTGAAGAGGAAGATGCATGAATTCCAAATATGTAATTTGTTTTAAAGAACACTTGCCAGATCGTATATGGATGATGAATCTTTGATTTGGGTTTTTGAGAGCAAAAGTGGAAGTATCAAATGAGATAGGGAGGTGAATGATTGAGTGGAGGAGAAGGGTTTGACTAGTTGACCTAGTCAAATCTTTGACCTCTTGACAAGTTTAGTCCCTCTAGTTTAAAAGCGAGTGCGTGAATGACATAAAAAAAATTTTAAAAACGCGTATTAACGGAAGATGTTATAATTATATAACGGACTTTAAAATAATTAAACGGAAAGTAAACGGAAAAAGGCGGGATGTTACATAAAGGATTGGCGTGAAGTTAAAATGAATTGTGGTGTTAGACTTATGCAACACATCTGGGTAAGATTTATAATTAAATATTTTCATTATCAATATATTTTTTGATTTGTAGTTGTTGATTTTCAGTTTCTTTTGCCTGTCATGCTTTTGATTATTTTGACATGAAAAATTCTCGTTACATCAAAGTGAGAATGTTGATAGAGTTTTGTTTTTAATACTCGGTGATAAGTATAGGGCTCAAAACTATCGAGTCAAAGATGAGTTGTTTAAGTTTGTTACTGAAAAATTGAAAGACGTTGAAGGAGTCGACATGGTACAAGCACAACATATACAATACACGGAAGAACTGATTCTTGAAGGGCTGGACTTGGGAGAAGCACCTGATAACATTCATAATCACTAGTGGAACGAATTAAAAATCATCTTCGATCCTCTCAGTCAAAGGAATAATGGTATATTTGTGTTTATAATTATCTGAAATTAATTGAGTAGTTCTAAAATTAACTGAGTTGTACTAATAATTAATTGTCACTAACGTGTGTTATTTCACTGGGATTATAGAAGTTATCAGAACTTGGGAAAAAGGCAAGAGATGAGAAACTTCATGTTCATACTACAAGTGCTCGTAGCCACGCACAAATAAGAGATGATTTTGTGAGTTTTATTACTATCACCTTGAGTATAGTCGCTAACATGTATTAAAATTTGATCCCTGATCACTGTCTCTTTAATTACAGAGGATGAAAAACAATAGAGAGCCATCTCCCCTTGAGTTTTTTGATATCGTTCATAAATCGAAAGATGGAGCATATGTTAAGGATATATCCAAGGATTTTATGGTAAGTTTTAAACATGAATGAATTTTTCATGATATCTGAAATCATATTAATGCATCATTTGATTGTCCTTATCATAGGATATGGCAAATGGGGAAGTAAAAAAAAGGATTCTAAACCTTAAGGACACAGAATCTGTTGATACTCACAAGAGATCAAAAATTGAGAGAGAAGTTGTGATGGAGCTTATGGGTCCAGATAAGAATGGGCGAGCTCGATTTCATAGGAAAGGAGTAACAGTATCGCAAGTAACAGATTTTAGTTATGACCTAAGAAGAGTTAGAAGCGATACCTCTATGGATAATCGCGATGGAAAACTATTGCTTCAACTTGAATCACAAAGGCTACAACTTGAATCTCAAAGACTACAACTTGAGTCTCAAAATAAACAGATCATGAGTTTGCATGAAATAGTTGATGATGTTAGAGGAGAACTTCAACTATTCGTATGTGTATTTCAAGACTTTTATGCTGATGTCCCACGTGAAAAGTTATCCCGAACACATGTATAATTAATTGTCGTATTTTAGTATTTAATATTTAAGTATGATTTCAGATTTCATGTCTTGTATAATCTTGTTTCCAATCATCAATTAATATTGCAGATCTCTTCAAGGACATCGCGTGAAGAAGTGGATAAAGATTGTTCAACGAATACATGATTGAATGGTTAGGTTATGCAATACATATTAAGTTATATATATATATATATATATATATATATATATATATATTGCTTATTAACATATTTGATTAACTTAGTAATCATGATTTATTTTTTTACTCAATCATAAAACATTATTGTTCAACATGTTATTCATTCTGATTATGTCATCATCAGTTAGAGTTGGTGCCTCAGTATCTGATTCAGCAGACATAGATCCTTCAAGATCTTTTGTTGGAGATAGTTGAACCATGTAACAATAGTTTGCTTGATGATCTTCATTTTCATCATCATTAGCTTGAAGCCATGCTTCTTCTTTAGCTAAAAGTGCAACTCCAGAAACTTCATGTTTGGCCAATAGCATCTTGTGCCGATAGTAGTTTCGTCCT